>NW_028327375.1:2500-163959 GCF_031878675.1 Megascapheus bottae | reverse complement strand
TGCCTGGTCCATTCTCTAAGCATGTTGCCTGTACATGAATTCCCCCTGTGGGTCGCCCCCCAGAGCACGTGTTTCTGGGCCCCATGGCTCACATAGGCTTTCTCGCTCTCATAGGCCACACGTGAGGGCGGCTGCTAGGCTGCCAGTGACTCTGGCAGGATAAAGACAGAAAAATCATTTAGTGCAGGACCACATACATAGTTTCTGTTTGTGTATCAGTAACTTTGTGTGGCCCATAATACTATAACTATCCAAATGGCCCTTGGTAGGGAGAACGTGCCCCCACCTGTAAGGTAAAGACGTTAGATCAGCGCAGGTGTGGCTCTTAAATGATGATAATCAACTTCTTTCAAGAGAAAAACCTGTGTCACCACAGAGCTCAACCGCACCACAGCTTTCCCATCACACCTGTGAGGTGACAGCCATGTCACTGAACCTCACTTAACACGCATAGCTCCCAGGACAGCCCAGGCATTCCCCAGGGAGCCCAGAGCAGGTCCCTGCCTCAGGTCAGGGGTCTTGTCCAGAAACGCCCCTGCCTATCAGACATGGCATTATGCATGGAGGAAAGGAGGAAGGAAGGAAGCAGCAGTGTGGGATGAAGGGTTGGGATATAGGGAAACAGGATAAAAAATGCACCCACAAATACAGTCACCTTCATGTCTACCTCAGGCCCCCTATACACCCTGCGTTTTTTTGGTCAGTCATGGGGCTTGAACTCTGGGTCTGGTCACTTTTCCTGAGCTCTTCAGCTCAAGGCTAGCACTCGAGCTCACTTTGAGCCACACTGCCCCTTTGGTGGTTAATTGGAGATAAGGCTCTCACGGGCTCTCCTGCTGGGTCTGCTTTGACTTGCTACCCTGAGATGTCAGCCTCCAAAGCAGCTAGGATAACAGGTGTGAGCCACTTGCACCTGGCATCTCTACACGCTTTTCTTGTCGGTCATGTGACTTGAACTCTGGGCTTGGGCGTTGTCCCTGAGCTCTTCAGCTCAAGGCTACCGCCCTACCCCTTGAGCCACAGCACGACTTCTGGTTTCTGGTGGTTAACTGGAGATACGAATGTCATGGACTTTAGTGCCCAGGCTGGCTTTGAACTGCAATTCTCAAATTTCAGCCTCCTGAGTAGCTAGGATTATAGGCGTGAGCCAGGGTGCCTAGCTCATCTATACATTCTTAAATCACAGTTCTAACCAGAGGATGAAGATCTTGCCAATAAATGCCCCTCAAGCCTTTGGTTTCCTGTCTCCTAGTGACGAGCTGGTGTTGGAGTTGTTATAGACCAGGAAGGACACTCGCTGTATTAACAGATCCAAAGATAATAGCTGACAGTACATAAAAAATGGACTCGTCATAGTGGGCCTCATATCTCATCGCAGTTACTTGGGAGGTGGATACTGGATTGATGATGATAATTTTAGGCTAGGCATAACCTACTTGAAAAAAAGCAAACTGAGCCAGGAGTTTGGCCTAGTGGTAGAGTGCTTGCCTAGCATGCACGAAGACCCGGGTTCAATTCCTCGGTACCACATACATAGAAAAAAGCCGTAAGTGGTGCTGAGGCTCAAGTGGTAGAGCTCTAGCCTTGGGAAAAGTCCAAGGACAGTGCTCAGGCCCTGAGCTCAAGCCCAGGACTGGCAAAAAAATAAAAAAAGGAAACTAAAACAGCAAAAGCACTGTCGGAGGGGCTTAAGTGGTTAGGAAATGGCAGATCCTAGAGGAAGCTTCAGGATCTGAGTTCAATCCAGAATATAGTTGAGAGAGAGACAGAGAGAGAGAGAGAGAGAGAGAGAGAGAGAGAGAGAGAGAGAGAGAGAGAGAGAGAGAGAGAGAGAGAGAGAGAGAGGAGGGAGGGAGGGAGAGGAGGGAGGGAGAGAGAGGGAGGGAGGGAGGGAGGGGGAGAGAGGGGGAGAGAGGAGAGAGACAGAAAGAGGCAGGCAGGCAGAAAGACAGACAAGCAGATAGACAGACAGACAGAAGCACTAGGCAATGGTGGCTCATGCCTGTATGCCAAGATTTGAGGATCATGGTTTGAAGCTAGTGGGGACAGAAAAGTCTGTGAAATTCTTATCTCCAATTAACCAGTAAAGAAAAAAATAGATCAGAACTGGAGGTCTGGCTCAAGTGGTGGAGTATCAACTTTGAGCAAAAAAAAAATAAAGCCAAGCAAGAGCATGAGGCTCTGGGTACAAGCTCCAGTACCTGCACCTAGTCACAGTTATGAAAATTCTTGGATTTGCCAACACAGTGGTAGTAAATTAATTGGAGTGCATTTGTTGTGAAATTGAACACTATGGATATTTTAAATGAGGGTGTTTTCTGATTGACCAAAAACTTTATCTATTGTTACTTGGTATTTCTGTGGAAATACTGAGGTGTAGCCAAGGTTCATAGTGTGATATTTATCTTCACGCTTACAGACATTCGAAGAGAAAGCTACATATTTTTTGAAACAAATTATGCCTGTACACTACTGTATTCTAATCCTCTCATTTCAGAAGGGTCATAAATTGTCCATACATTCTTTATGAGGTAATTTAAAAAGGGCACATAGTATTTATCCTATGGATTCACTCTATGGATTATGCCTTGTTTAACTGGCTTAATTTAGGCTCTTCAACTATTTTTATATTATAAAAGAATTTCTACTTACAAAATATAAAGAGAACAAATAATACAATTTTCCATATATAATTAATCACTACAAATTCATTATATGTTTTATTTTTTGCTAGTTTGGCTTAATATACTTTATATGAATATTAACTTTATTATATAGAAATTAAATGTAAACACTTCAGAGCCAGAGAAATCAAAGTAACTTCCTCAATACCATAATTGTTCCAATGTACAGAGTAGAAAACTTTGGAATAGTTGCTGTCACTGCACATTAGCATTAAAGGGAGAATTTTATTTTTGTGCCAGTACTGGGGCTTGAACTCTGGGCCTAAATTTTTTTAGCTTTTCCAAGCTCAAGGTTGGCACTGTACCACTTGAACCACAATTCCACTTCTGGCCTTCACTGGTTAGTCGGAAATAAAGAGTTTCATGGACTTAACTCTCCAGCTGTCTTTGAACCCTGATCCTCCGATTGCATCCTCTGAGTAGTCAAGTCTGTGACACTCCAATGAACCAGCGGCAAACCAGAAGTGGTGCTGCGGCTCAAAGTGGCAGAGCACTGTCCCGGAGCTAAAAGCTCATGCCCAGGTGGTGAGGTCAAGCCCCGTTACGAACAGAAAAAAAAATGAAAGAAAAACTACACTGTTCATCCCAGGAACCCAAATGCCCTGGTATTGGAACAAACATGTATTCGTCAATAGGTGAATGTGTCAATAACTTACACTACATTGAAATTTTATGGTTGGTGCAGCCACGAAAAGAACTTAACCCACTCATGTCTGATCTCCAGTCATAATGTGAGGAGAATAAAGGATAGAAGGTGATTCTAGTTAGACATAGAGGCTTAGAAGTCAGAACAATACTATATTGTTTATGGAACACACTTTTCCAGTTAAAGTCTGAGATAAAGGATAGAAATAATCCCCAATAATTTCAGAATACAAAGTCTTTGGGGGATGAAATAATAACACTAAAGTAGACGGACAGACCATTCCAATTATATCTGCAAGCTATTTTTTCTCCTAATAAATTCCTGAAATTTAGCAGCCATAGAACCATTCAAAGACACCAGGGACTGGACTGGATGGTGATCTGGATTCTTAGCCACCCCAGATTCTTGACATTTTGCACAAAGAATTCAGCAAAATACACACAAGTTATGAGAGACGTGCAGATTTATGGACGTGAAAGTGAAGGCAGGAGGAAGGCGGCCTATCTGTGGTGCATACATGGTGACGCCTGAGCGAGAGACTTCCAAGACCCTGAGCACTGGTGTCTAGGATAAGTGAAGTCTGTTTGGGCCGAGGACAGGGTTGGAGCATGCCTCCCGCACGAAAGGTCTTTTGTGATGGATACTTTGGACAGCAGATGGCAGTTCTTTAACAGCTTTATAAACTGTTTGTGTCCATTCCCACAATACACTTTGTTATGATGATAGCATGGAGATGCACGACATAAACATGAGGCCTTAATTAGAGGTCTCTCCTGAAAGTTCACTTCAGGACAGCCAAGTGCAGTAGTGTACATGTGCCTTCAAGCGGACTTGTATTTTGCCAAACATGTTTGTTCTTGGGATGTGGTGTTCATTTGTGTGACTTGTGGGACATTTTATCATCCCTACATGGTCATGAGGGTGGAGTTAGAGTGGCCTTAGGGTGTTTCTCAGTCAGGGGTGGATTTGGGGGCCACTCTTACAAAATGCTATGGCAACCACATGCTTTGTTTGATCTGCCTGCCGCAGGACCTATTATTTAACAGCCACTGTGTCATATAACCAGAATTAAATGAACCGAAGGGCTATTGTTGTTGCTTTGAGTTAAATCTCAGTTTCTTGGTCACCCAAAGGCATGCTGATTAAATAGGAACTGTCTTAGCAAAGAACTCTCTGGGGTTTTTTTTTTCATTTTTATTAGCAAGAATTTGTTGTACAAGGGATTCTTTTTGCTGTGAGAGTTTCATACATGTATACAACGTACTGCAGTCAAACCATCTCTCCCACCATTTCCCCTCAGAGCTTCTTTTTTGTTGTTAGTCATGGGGCTTGAACTCAAGGTCTGGGCGCTATCCCTGAGCTCTTTTGCTCAAGTCTAGTGCTAGCACTCTACCACTTTGAGTCACAGCCCCACTTCTGGTTTTCTGGTGGTTAATTGGAAATAAGAGTCTCATGGACTTTGCTGCCTGACTGGCTTCAAATCGCCTTCCTCAGATCTCAGCCTCCTGAATAGTGAGAATTACAGGTGTGAGCCACCAGTGCCCAAGAGAACTTATTTAGACAAGTATCTCCCCACTGTGCTCTATCAGCACAGTGCATTCTACACGCAGCTTCTGGTTCTTAGTTTTCTGTCTGAACTTTGCCTGTTGTTCTGACACTTGCATCCCTTCAGGGACTTGGATTGGCCTAGCACAGCCTTGGTGCAGTGTTCCAGGCTACCTGATGGCTTTGGAGCATTGGCAGCTGGTTGAGTGAAGCAGGGTGGGACCTGTGGAGTAAGGCAATTACCTGGAGTTGATGTTCTATTGGGACTCTGGTGTGGGGAGGTTCTGGGCAGATAAAGTAGCAGTTGTAAAGTCCCCGAGCATGGGAAGTGAGTCGGAAAGATCTCTGCCATGCTCAAAGCCAGTGCTTTGCTCTGAAATAACAGCTTGGGCCTTTGTCCACAGTGTGGTTTTCCCTTTTCTATTTAGGCTTCCAGTGTCAAGTTTCATTTGGAGAATAACTAGCAGATACTTCTTAGAACTTGTGTGTTCATACACACTTGACCTAGGCTCTCGCCAGGGCCAAAGCTTGTAGTTTCTTGCCTCTGTACCTACTCTTCATTGGACCAAAGACTCAATGACCAAGTGGTTTTACCCACTCGCTGTACCAGGGTCAGGTGTGAAGGCTTTTTTTAAAAAATTGGTTTTGGTCGAGGGGCTTGAACTCAGGACCCGGGGACTGTTGCTCAGCTTTGTGCTCAAGGCTGGCGCTCTACCACTTTGAGCCACCGTTCCACTTGTGGTTTCCTGGTGATTAGAGGTAAGAGTGTCACAGACTTTTCTGCCTGGGCTGGCTTTGAACCTTGATCCTCAGATCTCAGCCTCTTTAATAGCTGGAATTACAGGCATGAGCCACTGGCACCCAGCCTTTTTGTTTCTTTTAGAGTTAAATGGATATTTTTCTATTTTCTCTAGCTACTATCTTAGACTTTTATAGATTCCTTTCCTTAGCTTACTGACTTGGCTGCCTTCCTTAAAACCATGTACCTGACATTTTATTTTTAGTCTGTGGAGACATAGGAAAGTCAATTTTGTATTTTCCTTCTCCACATTTGTGATTTCTAATCCTTCCACTTAAGCTGAAGTGCTGGGACATTTCTGTGTCACCAGGAAGGTTAAGAAAGGCTCAGAGAAAAAGGCCCGCAAAACCTCCTTGGGATGCACTGCCTGTGCTGGTCCTGGCTTTTCTTTTGGTCCCAGACTTCAGGTTTCCTTCCTGGCTTGCGATATAAGGGTTCTGTTCTAGGGGGGCATAGCACATGCTGCATGGCCACGCTGCCCCACCACACTTGCCTGTCCTCACACTTGCATTGGCACAGTGATGTCTGGAACAAGTTCCTGCTTTCATCTTTCCCTTCTCCACCACCAACAGAGAAAGTCAAGGCTCCATACTCATCAGTTAGTCTTAATTTCTAGCTTGAGAGGAATCCAGGAAATCAGGTCACAAGTGCATACACATAAAAAAGACCAAACATGGAAATTTGGGGGTTTTAAGTGAATTATATTCCACTCTGTGTCTGCTATAAAACAATGGTTCCTGACCTGAGCCCATAAGTTAACTAAAAGCAGATAAAAAGCTTGGTATTCCTGCTTTCAGTTTGTTTCCTCTTCTCTGAGTATGTCTTTCCCGCTTTCAGTTTGTTTCCTCTTCTCTGAGTATGTCTTTCCCAGTTATCTTGGGTTCTAGGAAGGGCAGGACTTGTCAATAACCCTGATCAATAACAAGCCTGGTTGTACTGGCTTGCTTCATTAATCTCTCCTTGGACTCTTTGGCATGTACAGGCAACATGCTTAGAGAATGGACCAGGCCTGGGGATGTAATTCAGTGTTAGACTCTCCAGTATATGCAAGGCCTCAGGTTCATCTTGTGCACTGTCAGAAAGAATAAACCAAGCTGGGTGCCAGTGGCTCATGCCTGTGTTCCTAGAAACTCAGGAGGCTCAGTGCCCAGAGGTGCAGCCCCATAACTGATGTTCCCCCACCCCTCCAAAGAAACCCCAAAATTCTTTTTTTGTTTTTTGTTTTGTTTTTCGGTCGGTCCCAGGGCTTGAAATCCGGGCCAGGGTGCTGTCCCCGAGTTTCTTTTATTTAAGGCAAGCCCTCTACCACTTGAGCCACAGTGCTACTTCTGGCTCTTTTGAGTAGTTTGTTGGAGATAAGAGTCTCACATAGTTCCCTAGCTGGCTTTGAACTGCAGTCCTCACATCTCGCCTCCTGATCCACTGGCACCCCACTTCCAAAAAAATCAAGATTAAAAAAAAGGCAAAACTAGCCGGCCCCATAGTAGAAGGAAGGGGGCAAGAGTGTGGCCTAGTGGTAGAGTGGTCATCTAGCATACACAAAGCCCTGGGTTCAATTCCTTGGTACCACATACACAGAAAAAGTCAGAAGTGGTGCTGTGGCTCAAGTTAGCCTCAACAAAGCTCAAGGACAGTGCCTAGGTGCTGTGTATGCTCTAAACTATCATCATACGACAGAATTTAGAAAAAATAAACATTCAGTATGAAAGAACAGATGAGGAAAAACACTATGTGCAGCAAACCCTGTTGAAAATGTGTGATTTCCCTTGACATCACACATCTACAAGCACGAAGGTACATTTCAGTCTCACCTACCCGTGACTGCGGCCACCGTAAATCATTTGTTTTTCTCCCAGTTCACAATTTCTTCGAGTTCACAATGAATATATATTCACGTGAAAAAATAAAAGTGAAAGAATTTGTACAAATATTAAAAATGAATTCATATCAGCACTTAATTTCAGATCAAACTTTTTGTTACATAGCTTATGCTAACATCCAGTGGACAAATGCAAGAATGCCTAATACTTCACGTTTTGCTAGTAACTTTATTTCATGTGGTCCAGATGCCATCGTGTGGACATATGCAAGAATGCACTGTACATGAAGAATAATAGAAACTATTTGGGGGAATAATATAGTTGCTCTATCTTTGCTGCCACCCTGTGGAGACACGGAAGAATATGACTTGGTGAAAAATACAGATACATTCTTTAAATATTGGTAACGATTTTATCTGTAGCCTTATTGTTAAAGCTTAATACATATGCATACAAAAATGTTAGAGAATTCATAAAACCTGTAGGGAATAAAAATACATGAGATATAATGACAAATACCTATAATCCAGTACTTAGTCTCTTAGCCTGCAAAAAACAAGAGGTTTTTGTGTTCAAGATAAGGCAGTGCTACATAATTGTACTTTGAGGGGGGGGGGAGAGAGAGAGAGAGAGAGAGAGAGAGAGAGAGAGAGAGAGAGAGAGAGAGGAGAGAGAGAGAGAGAGAGAGAGAGAGAGAGGGGGGGGAGAGAGAGAGAGGGGGGGAGAAGAAGGAGGAAGGAAGGAAGGAAGGAAGAAGGAAGGGAGGGGAGGGAGGGAGGGAGGGAGGAAAAGAACAGGAAGGAAAGAAAGGGCCTCCGGAAAGTTCTGAAACCCACATCCATGAATAGCATCGAAAGCGAAGTGCATATTTGCAATATGGGATCTAAAATATCTGAGCCCTGACATTTTTTCCTAATTTTTGTTTTTAGAGGATAAAGTATTAATTTTGTCTCCTGGTTTCAGTAAGTTTTAGACTCTGGTGGGGTAGAGAACTACTGTTCTAGCTGCTGGAGGAAGTGAGACTGGGTCTCCACCAGGAGCAAGGCTGCTGCCTGCAGGGGCCTTGGTGAGAGGTGACACCAGTAAGAACCCAGGGGCGTTTCAAGTGAAGCCCGCTTGCATCCATTCGGTTCTCATACTTCTGCTTCCTCTGCAGGTGCACATCATCGGCTTTCTGGCTCTGGACGCCTTCTTTGGGTTCTGTTCTGCACCAGAGTGCCTCCATGCACTTCCTCCTCCACTTGTTAGGTTCTTGAAATCTTAGCTACACGCTACACAGAGGGCTCAGCTCTGAGTATAGAGGTTCAAAGCCAGCCCAGCAGGAAATCCCATGAAGCACTTATTTCTAATTAATCAGCAAAAAGCCAGAAGTGAAGGTGTGGCTCAAGTGACAGAGCACTAGCCTTGAGTGAAAACTCCAAGCAAGAGCCTGGGGCCCTAAGTTCAAGTCCCAGTACCAGCATATACACAACCCCCCCAAAAATCATCATGTCCAGTATCTAGGGCAGTAGCATGAGGTGAGCCACAAATGCCTTCTCCAGCTCTGCCCCTGATGCCTGGCAAGATACAGCCTTCATGGTCTTTTTCTCTTCCCTCCCTCCCTCCTTTTTTCCTGTCAGTAATGGGGCTTGAACTCAGGGACACTGGTATCTGAGCTCTATAGTGCCACTCTGTTTTTTTGGTGGTTCATTGGAGATAAGAGTCTCGTGGACTTTCCTGCCTAGGCTGGCTTTGAACTTTAGTCCTCAGCTCTCAGCCTCTTGAGTAGCTAGGATGACAGGCGCGAGCCGCCGGCGCCTGGCCTTCCTGCCTCTAGAGCGCTGGCCCTGCTCTCTCGGTGTAGCCTCCCTTGGCAGGGATTTCACCTTCCTGCCATCGCGAACTTCCTGGGTCTCCATTGCAGCCTTCCCTTCACAGCCACTTTGGGGGCTGCCAGCAGGAACTCTGAGGCTGCCACAATACTGCCTGGCCTCACACACTGTACAATTCTTTATACAAAGTCAACACAGCTAAAACGGCAACAGGGAGGGCCCGAGGCAACATCAGCACACAGCAATGCACTTACGAATACAGAAGAACTTTACAACTAGGAACTAGCCAGGTTATTAACCCAAACAAGAAATTAACTAGTACTTTAAAGAAGAAACAAAAAGGAAGGAAAGGCTGTGCGGATATATTTAATCTACTTTATGAGTCATGGTATAAAAAGTATGTAGAATACAAAAGCCTCTTGAGTTCAAAGAAAAGTCTGAATTGTGGAATTCTGAGAAAAAAATGGATTCTCTACACAGAAAACTTGGCCAGGTGTATTACTTGGAGTATAATTTTCATTTCTTCACAACACGCTTATGCAGTTTCTTTCCATACAAAATGATCTCTCAAAAAAAAAAAAGTGATCTGTCAGCTTGCAGTGAAGCGTGCTAGTATGAGGCAGCTCATACCTCACGCCGTGTGATCTGGGCCCATCTGTCCACATGTGTTGATGGCTCTGTGTGGCTGAAGTACGGCTTGAGTTCTATCCTGCCTGAATAAAACTAAGAAAGTTGGCCATCTCAAAACAATAAAAACACTGGAATGCATTCAAACATCACATCAATAGCCTTTAAACAACTGGTGCAAAAATAGTTCCGCATAAGGGAAGATGTAACAAAATCAAACAGATCGGATCAAGATAGGAGCAGATGTGGTATGTGGTCCATTTTATGTTGATACCACAAGCCTTGGCACCGCAAGGAACGAGGCATCCAAAGCAAATACACCACCAAGGAAAACCTCTGAGTCATGTAAGAGAATTTCTCCAAAGCCCAGCCTCCTCTCCAGCAGAAACTGTTCTCCTGAAGGCCACCCTGAAAACAGTACAGCAGTGCAGACACAATGCACTGATGTGACCAGGGGGTCACATCATGGTTTTTCCCCTGCAAGCCTTGCAAAATGGAATCCTCTTGTTTCAAGTTCCGAAGGGAAGAAGCCTTCACTTCTTATGTAGCTTTTCCTTTCTCTGCTACCTAAGAAACCCACTCCCATCTTTACACACTTGTCCTTGAACTTGGATTTTGCAGGAGATTTTCTTGCACTTGCCCAAACTGGACCCTCACAGATGTTTCAACTAGGAAGTTCACACAGCGTTCCTTAGGTGACTTGCTTGCGGTACCTCAGGTCAATGTCACAGATGTTTCCCCAGCACTGGAGGAGGAATGAACACTGATCAGTGCTCTTATCGAGGTCCCAGAGGTTGATCTTGATCAGGAAGCGTTGGGTGTAGTGCCAGCTGCAGAGAGCAGGTTGGACTGGTCCGAGCCGTGGTTACAGTAGCTGAGGTGAAGCATGGCGAGCAGGGGTGTGTGGCAGCTGCGGAGGCCCAGGGAGACACCCGTTTTGCCCGGGCCAGCCAGGGGCAGTTCTGTCATGGTGGGCAGCTTACTCCGACTGCCCATTTGCCTGGCCTGCTCCGTGTGGGTTGTCTAGGGAACGGGTTGGTGGGCAGAGCATGTGCTTCTTGGAGATATTGGTCCACTGAGGTGGCGGGACGGGAGCGGTGACCAGATGCTGCTGCTGGATGTTAGAAGTGTGATGATCTCGCCGTGGTTCAAGTCTATACTGTGCCACAACTGGGTGCCATGCAGGCAGCCCTGGCACCAGGCACCGCTGCAGGATGGAGCTTGGCTGCAGCCAACCAGGGACTCCAGACTAATTCATGTCCTGGCACAAGCAGTGCTCTCTGCCCCTGGATCGCAATTGTGGCATCGCTTCTGGCACTGGAGAGCCCCTGCCGTGGCGCAATATGGAGGCCTGAATGAGCTCTCAGGGCCTGCAGTCCAGACCTTGTGAATCACTTCTGCATATATGTATGTGTATATATATATATATAGTTTCCACCCATCCCAACATATTTGAGCAGCTGTGCAGATCCCAATGTGCTATCTTCTACCTCCAGAAATATCATTCCATCTCTAAAAACTAACCACCAAAAAGCCAGGCTGGAGGTGTGACTCCGGTGGTAGAGTGCCAGCCAAACAAGCCAATTGCTTCTGCCATAAGATAAAAAGGAATCTCCAAACAGAAAAGTTCAGGACCAGAGGTACTCTACCAAATTCCACTACGTTTTTAAAGAAGGCCTAACACCAATGCTCCCCAAAAATCCATCCACTAGAAGGGAAAGGGATGTTGCCAAACTCATTCTATGAAGTCAACATTTTTTGTCTATGTGGCACCAAGGAATCGAACCCAAGGCTTCGTGCATGCTAGGCATGCACTCTACTGCTAGGCCACACTCCCAGCCCACTGCTACTTATTTTTTAAGGAACCCTTGACAAACTGCTAAAATCTCAGTGTCAGTGACCTCACTGATATTCAGATGGTGTCTTGTAGTTGACATACAATGGTATGTGGCGACGTTTGTGAAGGGGTAGGGACCACCACAGTGTCGTTGCTTAGTAAATGCCACCTGCTCTCAGTATGTGTGATGTGTCCCATGTGGAGTTGGGCTTACTAAGGCATAAAGAAGGGGGCACTGAGTACTGACAGAGGCAGTGCTGTATCAAAGAACAGGAAAATGACTATGAGGTGATAACCTGGGAGTCATGAAAAAATGGTTAGGGCAAGTGTAGATGCCTATGTGACTGAGGAATGATGGGAAAGTGTATAGAGAAGTGGGCGGGGCAGTAGATGAAAGCTAGGTATTGTTAGGGAAATGGAGAAAGGAAGGAGCAGGCCAGACTGCAGGTGAGGACTGTTTACTGAGCTGGAGCAGCAGTGAGGGACACAGCCTTCCTGCCGGGTTGGAGCCTGTGTCCAACCTGTGACAGGAGCTGGGTTTTATGGCGTCAGAGCCAGGAGGCAGAGGGGAATGCAAAAGCCACCAGGTCAAGGGAGGTATGTGGGGGGGGTTCTGTTCGGCCTATGATGGAATGTTTACAGCCGGACTTAGATCTATTACCCTGCTGGCGTCAGGCTGTCTGCACTTACGGCCTGCCTGGTATCTGTATGCACCTAAGAAAACAGGGTGTGTGTGGGGGGAGTCAATCCTTCATATTCCATCTTTGGATATACAGAAAGAATGGCTGAGGTAGAGGCAGATCCTTCAAAAAAGTAGAACTGTGGCTCACGTAGTAGAGTGCCAGCATGGAGCAAAAAAGCCAAGTAAGAGCATAAGGCCCTTAAGCTTCAGTACTGGTGTACACACACACACACACACACACACACACACACACACACACTCCAAACCTCAGCCTTCAGCCCACAAATATAATTGTAGCTGCTATCCTCTCTCTCTCCATTATGACTGAAGACCCGATCCATGGTCATGTAGTGTGAACATTTGACAGAGCTGACTCTCCTAAGGACCAAAGCTGGGGCTGAGATCTCGGCTTGGTGATAAGCACTTGCCTCGCATGCGTGAAGTGCTGACTTTCACCGCCCCCCTTGCCAAAAGAAATTAAAAAGGAATAAAAAAGAATTGTCTTCTGCTAGCCCAGCCTTCCTCTTCTCCCTAGAGTAGAGTCTTTGTCTGTAATTGTTGCTGGTCTCTGGCCAGCAGCTAATGTCTTAAGCTCTGTCTTATCTTAGTGTTCATTTCTCCTAGGAATTCCCCAACTTTCTGGCATGAGGAGCTCTCTGATGCTTTATCTTTGGGGTGGGGTGTTTGCAATCTTCTCCTTTCATTTAGTATCACCCTAGCTCCCCCCGCCTTGAGAAATGGGGTGTCTACTTCCCTGCATGAGTCCTCTACTGTCATATGTGCCATGACATGGAACTCTCGAAAAGGACTTGGAGAATATTCGAGAGAGCTCAGGAGACTGCATCTCCACCAGGAGGAAAGGAGAGTCTAGTTCCCAGGTCACAGCGAATCTGTTTCTGATACAGAGCCTCAAACCTATGAATTATGCTCACAGCTGAAATTTTACTTTGGAATAATTTCATATGATACCCAAAACACTACAAGCCAATTTCATTCAAGTCAGTCTTTTTTTCACCTACCATTCTTTCCCCCGTATCTCCATGTTTTTAAAATTATATACATCAGTCAGGCTCCAGGACTTGTAACTTTCCACCAGCAGTGGGCAAGGTCCAAAAAGGGTTCAGGTATGAACCTTTTTGCCAGTAGTGGGGCTTGAACTCAGGGCCTGAGCACTGTCCGTGGACTTTCTCAAGGCTAGAGCTCTACCACTTGAGCCTCAGCACCACTTCCGGCTTTTCCTATATATGTGGTAATGAGAAATCAAACCGGGGGTCTTCATGCATGCTACACAAGCACTCTACAACTTGGCCAAACTCCTGGCCCCCAGGTGTGAACTGTGTGTGTGTGTGTGTGTGTGTGTGTGTGTGTGTGTGTGTGTGTGTGTGTGTGTGAGATCGTGTGGTCTTAGAGCTTGAACTCAGGGCCTGGGCACTGTCCCTGGCCCTTTTGCTCAAGGCTAGTGCTCTACTACTTTGAGCCACAGCTCCACTTCTGGTGTTTTGGTGATTAATTAGAGATAAGCCACCAGCATCTGGCCCTACTTTTACCTATTAAAAAAAGTTATAATAATAAAAGTCCTTCATAGTTGGACATGAACATATTTAATTACTTCAGTCTTGATCTATGGACCTGAAACTCTGTCTCCTTTATTCCATGGATTAGACAAAATATCATTTGGAATTTTCATCACAGAATGTTGGAGAGCATCTATTGTTGTTTCTCCATTTCATAGATAAGAGGAGTTAGGCATGAAAAAATAAGATTTGCCTCATCGAATGAATTCTATAGCAAAAGAAAGTCTAAGGCCAGCTAACATATAGGTAAAAAGTATTCTTCTGGGGCTAGGAATGGCCTAGTGGTAGAGTGCTTGCCTAGCGTGCATGAAGCCCTAGGTTTGATTCCCCAGTACCACATACGCAGGAAAAGCAGGAAGTGGAGCTGTGGCTCAAGTCGCAGAGTGCTAGCCTTGAGCAAAAAGTGTCCAAGGACAGTACCCAGGCCCTGAGTTCAAGCCCCAGGACTGGCAAAAACGCAAACAAATAATCTATTCTTCTATGCCTTCATTTCTGCTATGTCATTGCATAAAGGCTATTTTGCTGTCTTTCTTTTATATTATTAAAAACGTTCATTGTAATTATAAAGGTGGTATACAGAGGGGTTACCATTTCATAAGGCAGGTAATGAGCGCATTTCTTTTTGGATAAGGTCACCTCTTCTTCCTTCACTCTTTCCCAATTTTTCTCTCCTGCCCTCATCCACAAGTTATGTAGTTCATGTTTCACACGTGTCTGCTGCATCTCATCACCCTTTGTCCCTCCATTTCTGTGCCTCTTTTCTTCCTCCAAAGGTAGAAAACTGAACAAACAAGATGCTAAGACTTTCTAATTCATCATCATTTTTATGGTGCAAGGTTTTTAAAGATTTTTTTTCCAGTCTTGGGGCTTGAACTCAGGGCCTTGGCACTGTCCTTGGGCTTTCTCAAGGTTAGTGTTCTGCCACTTGAGCCAGAACACCACTTCCGACTTTTTCTGTGTAAGTGATACCAGGGATCGAACCCAGGGCTTCATACATGCTAGGCAAGCACTTTGTCACGTACTAGGCCATGCTCCTGGTTCTTTAAGAATTTTTTTTATTGTTATTATATAGGCGATGTACAGAGGAGTTACAGTTATGTAAGTCAGGTAATGATCTCATTTCTTTTTGGACAATGTCACCTCTTCCTTTGCTCTCTCCCTCAAGTTGTGTAGTTCATTTTCCACATAGTGTCACCCTTTGTCCCATCATTTCTGTGCCCCATACTATCCCAAAGACAGATAAATGAACAAACAAGACAAAAGTAAAGAAAATAAAAATGACAACAAAGGAGAAAACCTTGTTTCTATTTCCTAGAATTCATTTCAGTAAATAGTTATATATGATCAGAGGCTCATAAGCATTGTGCCTGTGCTCATCCCCTACGATGTCTTCCTTCTGTTCACTGGGTGTGAATTCACAGAGTCTTATATAACTTATCATGCACCAGTGTATTTTACTTCTACCTTTCACATATGAGACAGAATACATGCCATTTGTCTCTCTGAGCTTGTCTTGCCTCACTTAACATTATTTGTTCTAGGCTCATCCATTTCCTTGCAAATGACATAATGTTATTTTTTCTAATGGCTGTATAAAATTCCATTGTGTAGAAGCACCACATTTTTGGATCCGCTCAGCTATTGCAAGACATCTGTACAGTTTCCATAGCTTGGCCATTGTGAACAGTGCAGGATGAATGTGGATGCACAAGTGTCTCTGCACAGCATCCTGGCTTCTGATGTTCTGGGTAGATGCCTAGAAATGGTATGGCTGGGTCATGGGGAAATCTGTTTCATTTCGACAGGAATCCCCAGACTGCTGTCCAGAGGATATTAGGTTACATTCCCACCAACGATGCAACGGGCTTGCTTTCCCCACATCCCTACCAACATTGGTTGTTGTACAAATTCGTGACATTGGCCAGTCTAACTGGGGTGAGATGGAATAATTAATCATTAGCCAGTGATCATCAAATGCTAAAAAAATAAAACAGGTGCATGTCAAGATTACTATTCCAACCTGTCTTTGTGTCTTCAATGAAGATATGCAAGGAGTTAAACCACATATAGAATCTACTTAAATTCTTACAATTTTAACACCAAACTTGAACCTTCTGGAGTTCATTTATTTATTGTTGACCACTTACAACTTCCTAATTCTTGGAAAGTAGCTAGTTTATTTAGAGAAAAATCTCCTGAGAATTCTTGTGCACTGACTGGCTCTTACAAAATAATTTTTAAAAATTATCCTTAAGTTGGGCCGGGAATTTGGCCTAGTAGTAGAGTGCTTGCCTAGCATGCACGAAGGCCCAGGTTTGATTCCTGCTGGTACCACAGACATAGAAGAAAGCCCAAAGTGGTGCTGTGGCTCAAGTGGTAAGCTCTAGCCTTGAGAAAGCCTAAAGACAGTGCTCAGGCCCTGAGTAGAAGCCCAGGACTGGCAAACAAAAACAAAAACAAAAACAGGAACAAAACAAGCCAGCTGCTTGTAGAAACACAAGTAATATAAAAAACAAGTCGGCTAGGCGTGGTAGCTCATACCTGCAATCCTAACTACTCTCGAGGCTGAGATCTGAGGATCATGGTTCAAAGCTAGCCTGGACACTAAAGACCTTGAGACTCTTATTTCTAATTAACCACTAGAAAACCAGAAGTGGTGCTGTAGCAGGAAGTAATACAGCATTAATCTTGAGCAAAAAAGCTCAAGAACAGCACCTAGGCCCTGAGTTGAAGTCCCGTAACTGTTAAACACACACACACACACACACACACACACACACACACACACAAACACACTTTTATTTGTTACTTGAGCTTCAGAGCCTACCTAGTCTCTGCCCTGGGCCATATTTCAGCTATCTCTGAGTAAAATTCAACTAGGATTCATTAAGATCGCATCACCAGTTCTTTAATAGTTGGTTTATCATTCTGGAGTCCAGAAGCTTGAAATCAAGAAATCAGTGGGGTCTTGCTTTCTCTGAATGCTCCAAGAAACCATTGTCCCAGCCCTTCCAGATTCTAGTACTCCTGGTGTTCTTGGCTAGTGACAGCTTAGTCCTCAGTGTCTTCATTTTCACATGGCCTTTCTCTAATTTCATAATTTCTGTGTCTTTATTAAATTATATTTATTTTTTGGAAGTCCTGGGCCTTGAACTCAGGACCTGAGCACTGTCCTTGGACTTTCTCAAGGTTAGAGCTCTACCACTTGAACCACAGCACCACTTCTGGCTTTTTCTATGTATGTGGTACTGAGGAATCAAACCCTGGTCTTCGTGCATGCTAGGTAAGCACTCTACCACTAGGCCAAACTTCTGGACCCTTAAATTATTCTTTCTTATCCTGCATTGTTGTATTTATTTCATTCAATTATTTGAATTTTCCTTGAGTTCAGTTAGCTCTTTCCCTGTATTCTCTTTTAATTCATTCAGGTGCTTATATGTATCCTCTCTTTAATTTTGTTAAGCTCTGAGATCTCATTCATTTTCTTAGTGACTTGTTTAACATGTAATCTACTTCATAACATTGAAGTCCTCTGTCATGGAATTGTTTACTTTTAGAACAGACATGTTGCCTTGTTCATGGGGCTTGAACTCGGCCTGAGCACTGTCCCTGAGCTCTTCAGCTCAAGGTTACTGCCCTACCCCTTAGCCCAGCCCCACTTCCCATTTTTCTAGAGGTTAATTGGAGATAAGAGTCTCAGGTCCTTTTGTGCCAGGGCTGGCTTTGAACCGTGATCCTCAGATCTCAGTTTCCTGAGTAGCTACGATTACAGGCGTGAGCCACCATGCCTAGCTGACTTGGTTTTTATATTATTGTGTTTCTACATTGGTATGTCTCTATTTATGGCCAAGTTTTTGATTGGAGATTTTAATCTCCTATGCTTTTTTAGTTCACAAGAATAGTTAGTGGTCAGATTGTGGTGTCTTATTACTAGATTAGAGATGTGTCTCATTGGTTAAACATTAGCCCCACGTACTCTCAAGGCACTGAGTCTGCCCTTTTACTCCATTCTGGTAGAAGATTAGTGGCAGAAGCAGTTACAGATCACAGACACCCCCATATAAGAATGGAGTCTCTCAGGCTACTGCCAACCCACAGGCTACTCTTTAGATTGGAGTAGTGGAGTACCACCTGTTCCACACCCGTGGTACCCACTGGCAGTTTCTTGTGAGGCTGATTTTTAACAAATCTACTGTGCCACCAATCCTGATCTCCTTGGCTCTTCTGGAGGAAGTTTGTGTGAGGCTAGTGGGTCAATTTTGGTAGATTCCTGTGGCTTTAGTCCTTTCCCTCTCCTTATCTATCTAGCTACCTAGATAGCTATTTTGGCAAGATCTCCTTATGTTGGGCAGGCTCTATTTGCAAGCTGCTCTATTTAAGCATACAATCCTCCTTAATCTTCCAAGTGCTGGAACTATAGGTAAGCACCGTGTGGTATGATGTTGATAATGAAACATTTTCTGGTTTTGAAGAATTCACAGCTAAGGGCACATGGACAGTAAACACTATTCTCCCAAATAAAATGTGACCGGTGTGATGCAGAGGGCCAGGTGAATCAGGGGCACCTCTCAGAGCAGGTGTGTTTTTAAAAGAGGCTGCTGGAATGGGAAGAATTTTCACAGGCAGAGGTGAGCATGGAACACTTTGAGAGAATGGGCATGCGCACCAGCACACAACAAGCAAAATCTCCCATCATAGTGAAACGTGTTTCTAATCTAGGACACAATGGCCCCTCATTACCAACCAAAGTCCACAGCTAGCTAGGTGTTGGTGGCTCATTCCCATAATCCTAGAACTCAGGAGGCTGATATC
The DNA here is from genome assembly GCF_031878675.1 of Megascapheus bottae. Taxonomy (NCBI): domain Eukaryota; kingdom Metazoa; phylum Chordata; class Mammalia; order Rodentia; family Geomyidae; genus Megascapheus; species Megascapheus bottae. The sequence continues at coordinate 145,122 of NW_028327375.1, read as the reverse complement.
TGAGGATGGCAATTTGAAGCCAGCTGGGGCAGGAAAATCTATGAAGCACTTATTGCCAATAAATTATTCAGAAAAAGCTAGAAGTGGCGCTGTGGCTCAAGTGGTAAAGAGCTAGCTTTGAAATAAAGCAGCTCAGGGAGAGAGCCAAGGCCTGGAGTTCAAGCCTCAGACCTAGCAAAAAAAATCTACAGCTTACATTAGGGCTCTCTCCTGCTGCTGTGCATCCTGTAGATTTGGACAAATGTATAGAATATATATCTACACCATTATGGTTTCATATAGACCTGTAAGTCCTCTGTGTTCAAACTATTCTTCTTTCCCTTCCCCTCATCCTGGAAAATACTGATCTTTTTTTTCTGACATTCTGAATGTCACATAGCTTGGAGTTATGTTTTGTAGCATGGTGGGGGGGCGGGGTTGTAGGGCTTGAACTTAGAGCCTAGGCACTGTCCCTGAGCTCTTCTGCTCAAGGTTAGCACTCTACCACGTTGAGCTACAGCACCACTTCCAGTTCTTTAGTGATTAATTGTAGGTTATAGTCTCATGGGAACTTTCTTGCCTGGACTGGCTTGGAACTGCAATCTTCAGATGTCGGTGTCAGGAATTACAGATATGAGCCACCAGAACCTGACTTTGTAGCATTTTCACTACATCTTTCCACTGAGGGAATGCATTTAAGGTTCCTCTATGTGTATGAACATATGGCTCAGTAACGCATTTATTTATTTGGGGAGTATTTCTTTTTTCATTTTACCCTTACTAATGGGCATATGCTAAGATTTTCTGTACTGCATATGTGCAAGAGGTCCTTCTAAGCTCAGGTTGAGCTTGCAAAGCTCTTCATTCCCTAAAATCAAAGGTGGTGAGAGGATGTGCTGAAGGCATCTATGGATACGGCAGCCATGTGACGGCTCTACTAGACTCTTAACTGGCTAGAACTTCACACAGCTTCAGTTGCTTACCTTACAAAGGTAACCTGAGCAAGTAATCCTTGTAACTATTTATGGGAAAAGGACACACCAACGAATGCTTGTGCTGTCCTTTCTGGAGAATACATCTTCAGGACTTGCCCCTAGAATTCTGTTTCTGGGATTTTGACATTGTCTGCATCCAACTGTACTAGAAAGTGGCTAAACTTAGGCAGATGCTCAAGTCTCCAATCTGGAAAAACAAACAATCCTCTTTTCAGCTCTGTATCTTGGGTAAAGCTAACTAAACAAGAAAAGGCCACCCACAGTATAGAACTGAAAGGAAAACCATTCTGAGTTGGGGCTTTCTGTGTGCAGGGGCCTTATCCTTTCAGTTCAGGAACCTTTACTTCCTGCCTTCTCCCCTTGGAGGTCTGAACCTGGGGCCTTTTCAGGTTCCCTGAAAGTCTCCTCTCCAACAGTTCTATGAATTCTAAGGTTTAGACTTCAAAAACAAATACGATCATGTGCTGTTTCTCATTCCATGCCTGGCTGATTTCATTTAGCATAATGTCTTTTGTCTTTGGAATGGCTGTCCTACCAACTCTGAGGTAATAGCTCATTGTGGCGTATATTGGCTGTTTGTTTATCTTCTTCTGAGGTGGTCTCTCAAGTCCTTTGCCCATTTTTAAATTGGGTTATTTGATTGCTTACTATTGAATTCACCTCCTTATATATTAACTCCTTATTGGATGTATGGTTTATAAATATTTTCAAACCATCGGTTGTTTCCTGAGGCTAAGAAGCTTTCTAGTTTACTATTACCCCTTTTACTTTGGAGCAGGTCCTGGGGCTTGAACTCAGGATGTGGGCAGTGCTCCAGACTAGCACTCTACAACTTGGGCCACAGGTCCATTTCCAGCTGGAGATGAGTCACACAGACTTTTTTTTTGCCTGAGCTGTGTCTTTGGACTGTGATCCTCAGAGCCCAGCCTCCTGAGTAGCTAGGGTTACAGGGATGAGCCACCAGTATTTGGCACTGTCTATTTTTGTTTTTGATGCTATACTTTTAGGTTCATATCCCCAAACCATAACCACACCCATATCACAGAGTTTTCCCTGTTTTCTCTACTAGTTTTATATTTAAATGTCTTATGTTTATATCTTTAATTTTGTTTGGGCTAATTTTTGTTTATGGTATGATATAAGTGACTAATTTCATTCTTCTGTAAGTAGATATGCAAGTATCCTAACACTATCTATTGAGGAGACTGTGTGTTTTTGGCACCTCTGCCAAAAATCAGTTGCCTATGGATTACTACTGGGATCTCTATGTGTCAGTTTTTTTGGGGGGGCCATGGGGCTTGAACTCTGGCCTGGGCACTGTCCCTGAGCTCTTCAGCTCAAGGCTACCACTCTACCCTTGAGCCAAGACCCACTTCCCATTTTGTAGAGGTTAATTGGAGATAAGAGTCTCTGGGCTGGGGCTTTGTATTGCTGAGCAGGCTTTGAACCCTGATCCTCAGATCTCTGCCTCTTGAATAGCTAGGATTACAGGCGTGAGCTACCACGCCTAGCCTACTGTCAATTTTTGATTGAGCCACTGACACTCTGCCACTTGAGTCACTTTTGACTCCAGGGCTTTGTGTATGCTAGGTGAACACTCTACCACTAGGCTATGCTCCTGGTCTGAGCCATGTTTTCATTGGTATAGGTTTGGGAATTTCGGGATGTGGGGCCTAGCTGAAGGAAGTAGATCTGTGTCTGATAATAAAAATTTATTAGTTTTCAGATTAAAATTTTTCTTTATCTAGAAATCAAGTTGACACTGGTAGATATTTCGAACACTCCTAGGTTTCTAAAACTATTGAAGCTGGGCACTGGTGGCTCACACCAGTAATCCTAGTTACTCAGGAGGCTGAGATGTAAGGATTGTGGTTCAAAACTAGCCAGAGCACAAAAGTCCATGAGACTCTTATCTCCAATAAACCACTCAGAAAAAGATGGAAGTGGTGCTGTGGCTCAAGTGCTATAGCGCTAGCCTTGAGAACATGAGGCTCAGGGGCAGCATACAGGTCTTAAGTTCAAACCCCAGGACCAGCAACAAGAATAAATCAAAATACATAAATAAAACGATTGAATACCTCCTGAATTTGATTAAACTCATCAAAAATAACTGTTGTAGACAGTTGCCTGTGGCTCATGCTTATAATCCTAGCAACCCAGAAGGCTGAGATATGAGAATTATGGTTTGAAGTCAGCCTAGGCAGGAAAGTACATGAGACTCATCTCTACCAAACTCCAAAAGAAGCTGGAAGTGGCCCTATGACTCATGTGGTACAGTGATACCTTGAGCAAAGGAAGCTCAGAGGCAGTATGCAGCCCTAGGACTGGTACACACACCAAAGCAGTTGTATAATTTAGATTCTCCAGGCCATGTGAATTTCTAAACTAGATTGTTTGTTCATTGGCAATATTTTATTTGCTTCCTGCTTTGGGACCTAGAGGATTCATCATAGCAAATGAGTTAAGTAATTGTGCATATTAAGGGAACACATCCGTATTAACTGTATTCTTTGCTTCATTTAATGGGATTGTTTCATCTGACTTAGCTTTTAAAAGACATACTTTTTCACATCTTCCAAAGTTTTCTATTTTTTGAAAAATTTACTTTATTATTGGATACAATTTATAAATGAGGATATTATGTCAGTTTGACACCACGATGTCAGCAATATATTTTGCCAAAGGTAAAGTCCATCAAAATAGGTTAACAAAGCAAAATCTTAAACACTGTCAAAATGAATCGCAATAAAAATATACAAAATACAACTAAAGACATTCTTTACACCACTATAATATTAGCACAAAATTCATTTTGATCTAAATGTTGAAAAAGGATTGTTTGAGAACATTACAATGCACTTATACAAAATAAAATTACAAGATACAAAGAAAATATTTCTGATAGATTGGTAAATGGGATTCAGTCAAGGTAGATAGAAAAGCTGAACAGCAGTGTTGCAGGCTTACACCTTCAAAAGTGAATTTACTGTCTTCACTTACACTACCTTGTGTGTGTGTGTCTGGGTGCTGTCCCTGAGCTTCTTTTGCTCAAGTCTAGCAAAGTACATTTGAGCCTCAGAATAACATCCAGCTAATTTTAGTATTCTATTTAAATTATTTTTAGTTTTTATTTTAAGTAGTATACAAAGGAATTGTATACTTGATCATCTTCCAGATTTTTCCTGTGAAAATTTTCAAAGGGTTGTCTTTCCCTGCTAGTTTTCAGACAATTGTTGGAACTGCTTGCTTGAAGTAACATATACACCATCAGAAGTGAAGATAGTTGGAAATAAAATAGCCACTCCACAAGAATAACACTAATAGTTATAAACCACATTTAAAGTCCTTCCCTGTCAAGTAGGGAAAAAGGTAAATTCAGCTTCAGAGCCAGGTGATAGTGGCACTCAACTGAAAACCTATTTACTAAGGAAGCCGAGATCTGAAGATTCAGTTTGAAGCCAGGCAGGGCAAATAAGTGTGTGCAACTCTTATCTCCAAATAACACCAAGAAGATGGATTGCTATCTTTTCATAGCTTCTTCTTAGTCCACAGAAATGCCTTGGAATTCATCTAGCTTCCCCACTGCTTAAATGACTGACATCCTGTTTTCCAGTCTCAGTTTCAGAGACTTCCCCTGTTTTATCATCCGCTGTCCCAATCCTCTCATCTCTGTGTCTGTCACCCCCAGCTGTCTGGGTGCTGCTCCACCCATGTGGGGATTGTGGGTAGGAGGGGAAGCTGCTGTTACTCTGGACCCTTGGTGGTGTTCGCAAGCAGCAGGAGTGGCTGAGAGCAGGCAGCGGCACTTGGCCCAAGTGCTGGACAGTTAGGGCTTTGACACGGGGCCTAGGAGAGGGCAGTGAAGCCATAGATCCCAGCCAGGACCTGTGGCTGCCGCTCTCTCTCTGGCCACTGAGCCTCTCTCTGGCTGCTGTCACTTTCACATACAACTGCCCACTGCTGCCCTGCTGCCACCCCGTGTCTCCTGTCAGCTGCGCTCTTGTGCCCTGCCTGCCCCCCACTGCTGCTGCAGCCTCGGCAGCCTCAGCCTGGCTGCAACCAGATGCCAGCCCTGCCTCGGGCTCTCCAGTGCCATGGCAATTGTTTTCTGGCCCTGCTGCTTCTCTGCTGCCTCAGGATGCCGCCTCCCTTGCACTTGTTCCCCTCCGCCCTCAACTGTTGTCTTCTTCCCTTCACGATGCCAGCTCAGCCACTCCATTATGGATGAACATGGAAACGAGGCAGGAAAGACCGCTGCGGAGCTCCTGGTGAATGCTGTGGCTGAAGCACTGAGGGCCTCACAGGAGTCTCCAAGCTGCTCCCAAATGTAGCTGAGCTCTGCCTGCTGATGTAGCCACAAGGGGCATGGGACAAGGAAGTCTGCACCAATCAGAGGAGCCGTCATTTGCGTGCGTGACCAATGGCAGGCCTTCTGCAGGGCCCCCAGGGAAAGAAGGGCTTGCCCTTAGGCCTGGGTGGAGACTGAAGCTGTGGTGGCCAAAGTTTGGTGCCTTCTGCAGCTGGGGCTTTGAGCTCAAAGTGGCTGGGCTGCCAGGCACCTGTGGCTCACATTCCAACGCTGGCCACCCCGAGGCTGAGACCTAAGGATCACTATTCAAGCTAGAGACTGAGACCTAAGGATCACTCTTCAAGCTAGCCGAGGCAGGCATATCTGAGAGTCTTATCCCCAATGAACCAGCCAAAGCTAGACCTGGAGGCTTGGCTCAAGTGGTGAAGCGCCAAGCATGAGTGCAAAGGCCTGGGGAGAACTCAAGACCGAGTTCGAGCCCCAGTTCTGACACACACAAAAAGAAGTGGGTGGTGCTGGCACGATGGCAGTTCGGTTGCGTGGGTGGCAGTCCTTTCCTCAAGGCAGCCAAGCCCCTGGGAAACACTAATAGCTGTCAATTGAAGGAGCCAACCCATTCCCCATCCCTAATACCTCAGCACGTGTACATGAAAAAGACACTTTCAAAAGAGTTACTTACAACCAAGTGGGTCACCACCAAGTGTGGCAATCAGTCACACCGCCTTAACATTATGTAGCAGTGCTCTAATGGCGCTTGGCTGACTTGAGGCCCCAGAGAGGGGTGGGTGCTTACCATGTCTCTCCTGTCCACTTATGCAAACCTATAATCAAGTGTGGCACATTGAAGATGACACTTTTCCTTGATCTTGGAATTGCCAAATGTCCCCTGGAAGAGCAAGCAACGCCATCAGTACACCCCTCCCATAGCCAAACAGCTCTGTTTGGTCCGCAGTGTCCACAAGACCCTCTACACAAGCAGCAAGAGACTCACCAGCCTGGCTCATTGGTACATCCGGGCGCACTAGCTCCCCCAGGACCCACTTTTCCCCTAGTGGACCACGGGGGGATGTCTGGACACATTGTGTCCACAGCTGGGGCAAAAGACTGATATTTACTGGTATTTAAGTGTAGACAAGCAGCAGCTCCAACGATGTAACAAAACACCTGCAGTTCACAGCCTCTGTACCCCAGAGGATCCCAACCCACAGTGTCACCGGTGCACGGCTAAGAAACCTGCCAGGTCCCACCGATTCCACCACCTTCACGACCTGTAAGGTGGAAATGGGGTTGGTGCCATTGTGCTTAGGCCCGTTCTTTTGCAAACTGTCGCCTTGCAGCTGGTTTTGTTGGTAGCACAAGCTTGCCTTATACCAGAATTTCCCCCTACTTGGGAATGGGGCTGTTTGTGCATAGGCGTTGTTGCTATGCTGAGTTGGGGTAGAGAAAGAAAACCTTCCAGGACAGGGAGGGCCTTACGGAGTAGGAAAACAGAGGGATTAGACGCTGTGCGATAACATTTTGGTCTTTTATTTTCCACGAGCATACGGGTACCAAAATCGTGGGTTCTCGGAGGACTTGGGTACAGCTGGTTACTGGGCAGATTTCCCCCCGTGGCAGCCCTCATCAGTGCTGCCCTCACTTAGGGCTGGTATTGAGCCATCACCGGAGACGAGCTGGCCTCCTCTCTCAGGGCACAGGTTTCGTGGAGATACATGGCTGCGGTGGAGAGGGACAGGGTCACGGTGAAAATCCCCAGGGGCAGCACATAGGAGAGGTGCTTGGTGTACACTTCATTTTTCCGAACCGGGAATGTGCTGGTAAATTCGAAGGTGCTGTGCCCATAAAAGTCGACAATATGGTTCCAGAACACAGCCGTGAGCGTGCAGAAGCTGCTTAGCAGTAGGAAGAGCACGGAAATGTTGTAGTGAGAGCGCAGGAAATCTGGGTATGGCGCCTTAATCCAACTGACCAAGATGGCTTCCGTGCTGAAGATCAGGACCACCGAGTTCATGAAGCTGGCCAGCAGGATGAGATCTCTTCCGTACAGGATTTCTGGGGGGATGACCCAGCTGTCGTTGCCGTTGCTGTGCATGGTCGCACTGATCAGGGAATCCGAGCCGTTCCATGTCTGGTAATAGTAAACTTTCCAGAGCCCGATGAAAACCACCTCAACTTGGTTGGCATCAAATTCCCAAATACGCCAGTGTCGACTAATTGCCAGTATAATGCCCAGAGCCCACGTGATGTACGTACAAACCAGGGCAGCGAACTCCATTCTTCCTTGTTTCATTTCTGAGAACCAGAACGTCAATTTGAGGATCCTTGAGGTCAGACCGGGAGCGCCATGGAAGAAAGCGGGGAGAGGAGAAAGAAGCGAGCGTCAGCAGGGCGACACGGAGCGGTGACCTATGCTAGCGCTCACGTCCATGGTCTGACAGCTATCGTAAGCATTCTGTGTCCATTTACGTGTCCTGTCTAGGTCGGGGAGGCTTGAAATCCAAGGCCAGGGCAGGACCATCCCTTAGCAGGTGCTCGCCTGCACACACAGCCGCGCAGGACACTGTCCGGTTGGTGTAAGAGGATTGGGAGGAGAAGCTGACAGGATCTGTCACGAGTTGAAATGTCCCTCTGGCTTATCCAACAACAAAAATTCTCATCATCTATTGAAAGCCAAGCATCTGCCGCTAAAGGCTATGCAAAGAGATGCTTGCCTGGCAGGATTTCACAGAGAAAAGTTAGGCGTAACGTCAGCGTCCACACACAGAGAAATGCTCAAAACTACTGTGGAATTTCCAAAAATATTCTTCTGGGTCAACACAAGAATGAGTTAATCTATATGAGTTGGATGTTAAGACCATAAAAGAAAACAATCATACATATGGGGCATTCACTGGTCTCAGAAAAGGACATACTTGCTTCTTTTTCCTTTCTTTTTTGTGCCGGTACTGCATTTTGAACTCAGAGCCCCACCTTCAACTCAACAGTGCCCAACCCTGATTTTCTTATTCTTTTTTTTCTAAGCCTGATTTTCTTGAACTCAGGACCTGGGCACTGTCCCAGAGCTATTGTGCTCAAGGACCGTGTTCTACCACTGGAGCCAAGCTCCACTTGCGGCCTTTTGGGGCTAAGAGGTGAACAGTCTCGAGGACTTTTCTGCTCAGGTTGCCTTTAAAGGACAATCCTTCATCTCAGCCTTCTGAGTAGCCATGATTGCAGGTGTGAACTACCAGGGCCCAGCTTGATGTAAACATTGTTTAAGCTTAACACACGCTTCTAGCTGGGCGCCACTGGCTCCTGCCTATAATCCTAGCTACTCAGGAGGCTGACAGCTGAGGATTGGAGTGCAAAGCCAGGCTGGGTAGGAAAGTCTGTGAGACTAACTATAAGAAAACTGGAAGTGGCTTGTGGCTCAAAGTGGTAAAGCACTAGCCTTAGCTGAAGAGCTCAGGGACAGTGCCCAGGCCCAGAGTTCAAGCCCTAGAATGGATAGAAAAAGCCCATGCTTCTGGGCAGGGTGTATGTGGGGGTGTCAAATAGAAAAAAACCAAAGTGCTGCAGGCTGGGAGTTTGCCCTAGTGGAAGGGTGCTTGCCTAGCATGCACCAGGACCTTGGTTGGATTCCTCGAGACTTCATACTTAGAAAAAAGTCAGAAATGATGCTGTGGCTCAAGTGATAGTGCTCTAGCCTTGAGAAAGCCTAAGGACATTGCCCAGGCCCTGTATTCAAGGCCCAGGACCATGAAATAACAAAAAAAAAAACAAAATAAAGCAACAAAAAAGTGATGCTAGGCAAGCATGTCTCACAATTCTAATAGGATGTCAGAAGGCCACGATCTGAGGACCGCAGTTCTAAGCCACCCCAGGCAGGAATGGCTGTTTGACCCTTACCTCCATTTAGCTGCCAAAAAACTGAACGGGAAGTAAGGCTACGGCTAAAGTGGTAGAGCATTATGACCCGTAAGGAAAAGGAAAGCAAGCCCAGAACAGTGCCCAGGACCCGAGATCCACCCCGGGATGGAGACACAAAAAGTATGCCCACTAAAAGAAATCCCGAGTATTTGAATGATGTAGACAAGGAAACTTCACTCTTATTTACCCCTCTGTCTGCAGTGTTCATGCTTTTAAGGAAAGCAGTTTTATATCCAATACCGGAGCCAATGGGAAATTAAAAATGTTTGTTAAATGTCTCTAATCATGGGCATCTGCACTGCTTTTTTTTGTACCCAACACTTGAAATCATATCATGTTTATTACCTTCGTCTAAATTCAACTTAAAATATCCTGACAGAGGGCCGGGAGTTTAGCCTAGTGTTAGGTGATTGTCTCGCATGAACGAAGACTCAGGTTCGATTCCTCGGTACCACATACATAGAAAAAGGACAGAAGTGGTGCTGAGGCTCATTGGTAGAGCTCTCGCCTTGAGAAAAAACCCAAGGACAGTGCTCAGGCTCTGAGTCCAAGCCAAGGACTGGCAAAAAATAAAACATAATAAATAAATAATCCTGAGACAGCAGGGCGTGGTGGCTCACACCTGGAATCAGAGCTACTCAGGAGGCTGAGATCCGAGGCTTGTGGCTTGTGGTGTGAAGCCAGCACAGGTCAAAAAGTCTGTGAGATTCTTATCCCCAATAAATCATAGAAAAAGCCTGAAATGGTGTTGTGGCTCAACAGGTAGAGCACCAGCCTTGAGACAAAGGAGCTCAGGGATAGTGCTCAGGCCTTGAGTTCAAGCCCCAAGACAGAAAGAGAGAGAGACAGAAAAAAGACGAATGAGGGAAAGGAAGGAAGGAAGAGCGAATGAGACCCAGAGAGACAGAGAGAGAGATAGGAGGAGAGAGGGAGGGAGAGATAGAGAGAGAGAGAGAGAGAGAAATGGAGAGAGAGAGAGAGAGAACTTTCCCAGATTTGAAGTAGTCCATAGAACTTATCATTGGACATTACTTGTATATTTTCTGCAGGTAGTCGCACATTTTCGAAGCAAACGTTCGTGAGTGTTCTTCAAAGAAATGGTTTGTACTGGAAGGGAGTAATCGCTATTTGACCTGAAAACATACAAAAGCTGCATCACCTAAAAGGAATATGGTTAGGCGTATTTGGGTGAGAAGAAATCTCAGCCATGCTGTCTTTCACCACATGTTCTTGAAATTCTTACCATCTGCTCTGTGTGGATCAAGCCCTACTCTGAATCCTCTGGGCAAATTACCATATGCCGTTGCCATGACAGTCCATGGCAGCTCAGCCATGATGTCCCTCAGGTCACAGAAGAGGAAACAGCATAGAGAGGGGAAATGGCGTAGTCAAGGACAGCAAGGGCAGTGTGGGTGGAGGCCCTCAGGGATGGACCCAGGGCTTCCTGGCTCTCGGTATTGGTTGGGCTTCATTCTCATGACAGAGGCTGCACAGAGAGAGGAATCCACAGTAAATTATGATGTCACCTCTCTCCTGTCAGAATGAAAGTGCTGCCGGGCGCTGGGCACTCAGGGGGTTGAGATCTGAGGATCACGGTTTGAAGCCAGCCTAGGCAAGACAATCCGCGAGGCTCTGATCTCTGATTAACTGTCAAAATGCTGGGAATGAAAGCATGGCTCGAGTGGTAGAGGCTTGGCTGAGAGGGTAGTCTAGGGGTACAGCGCTTGCCTAGCACATATGAATCCCAGAGATCAAGCCTTGCTACCACACACACACACACACACAGAATGAAAGTACTCAACACCAGAAGTAGACTAAAAATACCAAGTACTTCTATGTCTTTATCTCACCTTGAATAAGGAGTTTTCAAAGGATGATCCTTTGATCTGAAAGGAAAAACAGCACAAATGTTAGAGGAAAGAAAAGCAATCCAAATCCTTTCACATGGCTCGTGGGAATGTAACAGGATCCCTGAAGCAGAATTCCGGTGCCCCAAATGGCACCCTTAGGGTCCCTGGATTTGAGGCGCCTGTGATGTACCAGCAAGCAGGCCGAGCTTCACAAACTCACAAGGGAGGCCCCCGTCTGGGTGGAGGCCGCAGCAGCTCGGTCTCTAAGTCCCAAGTGCCCCTTGTCCTTCCCCAGCCATTTGCTCTCGAGGCTCTTACCTGTGAAGACGCCCTGAGCTAGACCTGCTCTTACCTGCTACACGAAGCTGTCACTCAGGGACAGCGACACGGAAACACCGGGATAAGGCGAGGGGATGGTGAGCGGCTGGCAGGACGAGGGTCAGCTCACTGGCCAGAGGCCATGACGGACACCCGCTCCTCTCACGGGCCCTCCATTGCTGCCCGCCTGGGGCCTTCTGAACGGGCGCTCCAGGTCTGGCTGCTAGTGCCCAGCCCTGCCCACCCTCTGTTGTGACATCACGAATGCCGTGACATCACCAGGCCCTGGTTGCTGGGGCGCTCTCTGTGCTTCCGTATTTGGTCAGCCAGCCTCTCTCCCCGCCTTTGGGGAGCGGGTGTGTGGTCACGGCTGCTCAAGGCCATGGTCAAGGCCCGCTGACCAGTCTAGACCTGGCTGCTTCCACTTCCTGGGTCGCCCTGGAGCCCAAGGTCGTTTCTAACCCTTACCATTAGACGGATGATGTTTTGACATTAAAGAATGTACTAACATCGACTTTCACAGCATATGTCAAATGTCATGTTTAAAAACAAGTACTCAAGAAGGGAATCTCCATATTCAGTCACCGGGCTTACATTTTAGAACACAGTTAAAGTTAAATTTGTATGTCATAGATACGTATGCATCTGTGTAATAAAACACTAGTAGAGGGAGGGTATTTTGTGCAGGCCTCTGTCCATGGACAGGGCAGGGGTTGCTTAGTCGAAGCATCCATTCGGATGAGAGTTGGTGGTGAGGCTCTGACCTCCCACCTCTAGGAAAGTCCGTGCTTACTTCCTGGGAAATGCCCTCCTTCAGGAGAGCCTTGACTTTCAGGCCTGTTGAAGCAATGCTTCGCATGGACAGGACAGGTGACTATGAAAGATCCTCCCTCATTTGTGAGGATGGCCTTGTGAGATCGAGGATAGCGGAGCGTGGGTAAGAAAACAAAAGCTGCCAGACAGGCAAGGGAGTCCACCTCCCCAGACCTCGGACAGAACGGCCCCCAACAGTTCCAAGTCCAGTGGGCTCCGGTGGCTCAGCCTGCCACCCAAGTTACCCTGGTTACTCTGGTGGCTGTGATGTGAGGACGATGGTTTCAAAGGCACCCTGGCCAGGAAAGTCAGTCAGACTTATAAAGTCCAATAGACCAGCAACAGCTACAACTTCACAAAATCCGATAAAGTGGAGGCGTAGAGGGCCAGCTTTGAGGAAAAGATCCTAAGGTAGAAAACCCTGGCCCTGAGTTCAAGCCTCAAGTCTGCCACCAAAACAAAACCATGAAACCAAAACTTGAAAACCCCCCTGGAATGCCTTGGTGGCTTCATTTCCTTTGGTACTTCCTTTGGTAGCAGTATTTAAGTGCAAAGTATATTCAATGAGACTGAGACAATGGGGTAAATCCAACAAATACATTCAGAAACCTACCATATATATATATATATATTTGGCAGTCCTGGGCCTTGAGCTCAGGGCCTGAGCACTGTCCTTGGGCTTTTTTTCTCAAAGCTACAGCTCTACCACTTGAGCCACAGCACCATTTCTGGCTTTTTCTATGTATGTGGCACCAAGGAATGGAACGCAGGTCTTCATGCATGCTAGGCACACAGTGTACCACGAGGTTAAATTCCCGACCCCTACCTTCTTTTCTTTTTTTTTCTTTTTTTTACTGTGACATTTGTTTTCCTTTATTGTCGGGGTGATATATAGAGACGTTATAGTCATATTTGTAAGGTAATGAGTACATTACTTCTTTTTTATTTTTTATTTACATATATTTTTATTGTGATCAATAGAAGGGTTACATTATATTCACCAGATAGAAGGTGCATTACTTCACAAATATTTTTACCCTTTCTAATGTTTTGGACCCCATTTTCTTCCCCCTCCCTCTGCCCCTCATCTTGTTTTTTCCTGTTCCCTATCCTATTTCAAATAACCAAATAAACATATATACAATATATCAGATAGCAAGGTAAGATAATTTAACAATATGAGATAACCAAGGGACAGCAAAACAGATGAGAAATAACAGTAGAATAAGGACAACAATCACACATTGTATGGCTTTTGTTTCTATATCCTAGAGGTCCTTTCATTTAGCCTCATCCTATCTGGCCTTATGTATCAAGGTTTTGTTCTATTGTAAATCTCTGCTAGTAGAGCCCAATGTTTCTACTGATTATGACAAATGAGGGAAACCATTGAGCCTATGTTTCTTTAGGTCTTGGTTACTTCACTTAACATGATTTTTTCTAAGTCTTTCCATTTCCCAACAAATGGGTCAATGTCATTCTTTCTGACAGCAGCATAGAATTCCACTGTGTACAAATACCACATCTTGTTGATCCACTCATCAACTGAGGGACATCTAGGTTGGTTCCATATCTTTGCTATGGTGAATAATGCTGCAATGAACATCGTTGTGCTGGTGGATGTAGTATGCCCTTGTTTCTCCTACGTTACGTTCTTATAATGGGATATTATACAGCATGTCATCATTATGTGTGAGGATAATTTGGGACATTTTTCAAAATTGCTTAGGGAAAAGCAGATTTCAAAATGTATCATTTGTATAATTCGTTTTCTTTTCTAAGAAGGAAAAGAAAAATGGAGAGACGTTGAGGTAAAAGGAAGAGAGGGAGATCTTAAAGAAAGAGGGAATGGTGGAGGGAAGAAATGAATGAAAAGGGATGGGCAGGGGAAGGGGGAAGAAAAAATAGGATGGGAGAAGAAAGAAAAAGAAAGTGAAGGAAAGAGAAAAATGGAAGAAGAAAGGTAGGGAAGGGAGCAAGAAGAAAGGATAGATGGGGGAACCAAGAGGGAAAGTCAAAGGAATCAAGATGGAGAAGACGGAGAGGTATAGGCAGGGCAAAGCCAGCTAGGAAGGGGGAAGAACGGAGAGGGGAATGGACAAGCTAAGGGAGGAAGGAAAAGAGGGAGGGAGGCAGAGAGGGAAACAGACAGCAAGGGCGAACAGCCGTGAAGGGAGGGAGAAGAGAAGGAGCTAGGCAGTGAATGAGGGAGGGAGGAAGAGACTTATGGGAAGAAAACAGGAAGGAAGGAAGGCTCTGCAGGCAGAACGGAGGCCCTGGGCCTCCTCGGGAAAGCCTAGTGTGCTGTGTGCACGACTCAGCAGAGCAGCGGGGAAGCGTCTTCAGGAAGACAGTGGAGGAGCGGAGCTGTGCACTGAGCTCACCCGAGCTCCCGTCACGCGCTCATCCCAGCGTTTGCACTCATGGCCACAGTGGAACTGGATCGTGACGAGGGAGAGTGGGGTGGGTGGAACCTGCAGGAGGAGGAGGAGGAGTGGACAGGGAGCGAGGGAGGGGGCACATGTGAAGTCGTTTTGAGGATATGTGAAAGTGGAATAGAGGAAACTAGGAGACGTGGTTGAAGAGGAGGAGGAGGAGGAGGAGGAGGAGGAGGAGGAGGAGGAGGAGGAGGAGGAAGGGGGGAGCAGGTGAAGTTGACCACAGTAGCTCGTACCCGTCTTTGGAAATGTCACTGTGCACCCCTGTACACCGACCGTAGACCAGGAAGTGAAGAAGGTGTGGAGACGCCACGCGTGTCACCATGGCGCGCATTGGTGCACCCGCGTGGGCGAGGCTGAAGACGGGGCCTGGGGCGGTGGTGCAGTGTGGACTCACCATGTGGGCTGTGGTGCCCATCTGGAGGCCATGCTGGAGGGGGAGGCGGGCGCAGTGCGGGCAGGGGCACAGGGGAAACTCCTTACCTCTGTCAAATCTTCCATGAGGCCGACGAGCCTAAGGAAGGAAACCTTTACTTAACAGCGGTCACCACCACAAGGAAAATGTGGCAGAAGGTCGCCAGCAGCAGCAGGATCATCTTTCCTGCCAGCTGTGCTGCCCTGGGGCTCTCTGGGCGCCTCCTGGCGATCTCAGACATGGCTCGTGGATAGAGACTGGGAGGACACGGCATCATGACACTTAGGGGCCTTGTGCAAGGTCACAATATCAGCCCATCCCACCAGCAGTGGCCTGGGGTCTCCAGGACCCCGATTTCCCAGCAGCCTTCTCCTTCGAGGAGGCCGGGACCAGACCGTCACTCGATTGCGCTGCCACATGTGTGGGGATGTAGCTCGATGTGTCCCCAGTCCTGCCACGCCTGTGCCAGGGGGCGGCCAGGGCCTCGTGAGGACATAAGGAAAAAGCGGTGGGCACGCAGGGAGCTCGTCCACTGCTCAGTTGTCGGCCACGCTCAAGGCCATTTCTGTTTCATGCCCTTCATAGTGAACACTTAAGAGCAAGGGAAGAAAAGAGAGGCAGGGACAGAGTCATGAAGACAGGAGAGCACTTTGAAAGAGCGGATGGAGCAAGGAAGGCGAAAGCAGTGGAGAGAGGAGAGGAGAGTGGAGGGAGAGAAAGGAAATAGAGAAGGTAGGTGGGCGGCAGGAGGAGGAGGAGGAAGAGGAGGAGGAGGAGGAGCAGGAGGGGGAGGAGGAGGAGGAGGAGGAGGAGGAGGAGGAGGAGGAGGAGGAGGAGGACAATCTTCATGGGAGGGATGGGAAGGGAAAATGACTCCCTAGGCTGGCAGGAGGCACACATCACCACATAGCTGTGCGTTGCCCACTGCCAGCCTCCATTCGCAGCTCCCAGACAGGCTTTGGAGGGTGGACGGCTGTAGCCCACGGAGACACACAGGTGTCATGATGTCTGCGCCTGACCGTCATCCATGAGGCTCCAGAGGCAAGGACAGGCCAGTCCCAGGCGTTCTCCACAGCTGCGCGCCATGAGCCTCGTCGTGTCGGTCAGACCCCGTTCTGCCAAGGTGCAGTCCAGATTTTGTCTCCTCCTGGGGGTGACGTCTGTATTCAAGCTTTCCTGGACACCTTCATCGCCTTGGGCCTTCTCAGGAGAAAAACGTGAAGAAGCCTTGACCTCTGAGGGCCGAGGGCAGGCCCCAAAGCCACGAATGGCTCTTAAAGGCATTAAGCGCGCACTGGCGGCTCATGCCAGCCATCTCCGCTCCTCAGGATTCTGAGATGGAGGAACCTGGTTTGAAGGCAGGGAAGCCTGTGTCTCCTATGTCCAGCAAATTACCCCAGAAGCCGAAGTAAAGCTGTGGTTCAAATGGTGCACTGCTAGCCTTGACCAAATGAAGCTCAACGACAGGGTGACTGCAAGGTCAACCTCCAGAATTGGCTCCCCAGACAGCACTGGATAGCTTCTTACAAAGGGTGCTTACGTGAACCCAGGCATCACCCAGCAGGGGCAGTGTGGTGACAATGGAGGGCGGAAGAGGCAGGAGCGGAGGCTTAAACACCCCGAGGGGGAGAGGACGTTTCCTGGGTTTGGCACTCAGGGCGTGGGGCAGTGACACGAGGCACCCTCTCGGGAAAGTCCTGTTGCTGTGTTGTCACAAGTTGCTGCGAGCACCAAGTTGACCTAGCTGTGGAGGAAAGAAGCCGCTGAGGGCTTGAGGGATATGAAGAATGAAAAGGGTAGAATGATGGAGGTAAGGAAAGTGTCTGAGGGGGAGACGGAAGAATGGAGGAAGTCAGAAAAGGTAGGAAGAGACGGCAGGAAGGAGGATGTGCAGAGAAACGAGGGAAGGGAGAGCACAGCAGGGAAGAACGGGGCAATCCTGGCGATGCTGCACTTACGACTTTGTGTCCTGAGCTTCACAACCACCCTGCATTGTCTGCTTGGTCCCAGACATCGCAGGGGCAGCGTAAGACGTTATCTTGAGAAAGCTGCGATGGAGGTAAAGCAACGGCACGCTCTGTCACTTCCAGACACACTGTTTATTTTGCAAGGGTCAAGCAGGACGGTGTTTTCACACATGGTAAGTGTCAAGCATGAAGTTGTACACATTTGCCGTGGTAGACCGCAGGGTACAAGCCACAGATAACAGTTCTTTGCAAAAGCAAGCTCACTATGTACTGCGCCTCACAGCTGTGCCGTGACCGCGGCTAGCTATCACCTACTGCCTCGGAACGCCAAGGCCTAGCCATTAGCACCCCATCATCTGCCTGTGCAATAATAGAACCATACATACAGTTATGTACATGGACACACGGAAATCTTTGGGTCTCTGCTAGCCAGACACTGAAGAGGCAAACAGAGAAGTGCATGGAAGAGCATGATTATGTGTGCTTTGCTAAAAGCATTCTACAGCACTATATATTGCTATGCATAAGAGGAAATCCTAAGAGGCCAAAAGTTGGGAATAGACACACAAATTTCATTATTCACATTTTACACACAGATTGTTATTTGATTACAATACTGTATTTGAGAGGAAAGAATCACAGGTTAAAACGCTGTCGAAATTAAAACAAATATTCTGAAATATCCTTGGGAGGGAGGTATGTGGACAGCCAGCTTCTCCTTTTCTGATGTGATCTGCGGTCCAAGTTCACAGCAAAGGAGAGCCAAGAGACAAGAATGCTGAGAGGCACAAGAGCAGTTCTTCAAGGTAGACACAGCTTCATTGAATAGGAATGAACCCTTCTGAAAAAGCATTCACTCTACTGACATTAGTAGGCTGTTAAAATGAAGGGGGTTGTCAGCGCCTGCAGAATCCAAGCCTGACCATTTGGAAACAGCAAAGGATACGTACACGCGTGCCTGGGGCTCAGGCAGCATGCGCCCCACTGCATTAGGACAGCCTGTGTACATGTCAGCAATCATGTGCTTTGGGAGCTGTGTTCACCGCAGACAATCGCCCCACCAGCTGGAAATTCTTTCGTGGAACTATGGGGGGAATGAGGATTCAGTCACCTCTGATAGAACAGAGGCTGTAATATTGCCAAACTTCAAGTCATCTAAGGGATTTGCTCACCATTAACCATGCATTTAATTAGATGAACACTTTGCGAACTACAGCAGACCCACATTATTAGATAAAATAAGTTATCAGCACTTGAACATTCTTTTCATGTAACTATTTGCTATGTGTAAATACTTTTTTGTGAAGTGCCTTCTTTGCAAGTATCTGCCCACTTCTGTGTGTGCGCGCGTGCGTGTGCCAGTACTGGGGCTTGAACTCAAGGCCCGAGTGCTGAGTCCCTGAGTATTTTTACTCAAGATTAGCACTTTACCATGTCAGCCACAGCTCCAGTTTTGGTTTTGCTTAATGGTTACTTGGAGATGAGAGACTCCCAAGTTTTCCTGCCCAGGCTGGCTTTGAACCTCAATCCTCTGATCTTAGTCTCCTGAGTAATTAAATAACAAGTGTGAGCTACCATCACCTGCCCATTTCTTAATTGGGCTGGGTTTTTGGATTTTTTTTTCCCTCCTACAGTTGGGTTTTGAGAGTTCTTTATACACATCCTTTTTTGGATTTTCTACTGTGACTTGACAGTTGGAAACTGACAATCTAGCAGTGTTGTTTGAATGAGTAAGACTTTTTAGAATCTTACTATTTCAACCAGTAAAAAGGGTATATAATATTTAAATATTTATGGCAGAAGATCAAGTTTAGACCCGATAGTCCACAGGACCTCTGCAAAACCAGATGAAAGGCTCTTAACGTGGAATATAGCTCTCATGGCATCTTAACAGACTTGGAGGCAAAACCAGAAAAGCCAATTAGCATTAAGCACACACGCACGCGCACGCGCACGCACACGCACACACCACACACACACACACACACACACACACACACTCATTCACATACAGAAAACGAATGTCCTAGGGAAAGGTAACTTAGGAAGTATTCCATTGATCTCAGGCAAGAAATAGCTAAGAAGCACACTATTACGGGACACACTTTTAGCCAAGTAAAATAACTTGGCTGGAAAAACACCATTTCAACGTTGATGAGGACTACAGCTATTTGTTTGGTGCCTGTTGTAAAGCATGCGCGTGATTTTTCTTTCAATGGCAATTTTAGTCTTCGAATGAGTGCACCGAATGTATAGATTATTCATTTCGCAGTTGGTTTAGAACCGTCATGAAATCATTCCTCCATGTTCATAGGTCATCATCACCATCACCCTCATGATTTTGCTGGCTCACAGGACATCATTACATGACACAGACCACGAGTGCTCACTGTTGAACAAGCCAAGACAGACAAATCGTGGGAAGGTGCCCCACGGGCTCCCCTCTTGTGTTCCTTAGGGACACGGCCCTAAGGTTGAGAACAGACCACTGTCAGTGTACCCCTCAGGGCACAGCCCTGGGCTGCCACAGGGGGGTCTCACCCGTCGGCACAGCTCAGTGTCCTGTGGTAGCCCTGTAGGATGCTCGGTATTCCGAAGAAAACTAAAAACGTTCAATAAGTTATCCCAGACACACACGGATGTTATTGCTTTTCTACTAGCCACAGGGAGAAATGTCTCCAGGAGAGGAGTGTGGCTGGGGGCTTCGCTCGAAGCCTGCCCCCCATCCAGGCTCTAGGCCTGCCTTCCACCACATCGGGGCTGTCATTTGCCCCTCTCAGGTTGCAGGCTGTCGAACAAGCACTTCAGCTGCTCTTCGCCCAGGTGGATTTTGTCTTCCAGCTCCCGCTGCTCAATGATAAGGGCGGACTTCATCTTCACAAAGTGCTCATAGTCCGCCAGGCTCTCCTCGCTGAGGTAGGTGGCCAGGATGTCCAGCACGATGCGCTCCCGTCGGTCAAGGTTCTCCTTGAGCTCCTTGGCGTCCTCGTGCTGCTGGGTGAGGACGCGCTGCTTCTCGAGCAGCGACTGCTGTGGAGGGAGAAACAGAGAAGTGAGCCCGTGGAAAGGCCACGACTAGCTGAGCAAACTAGCCACTCAGGAGGCTGAGAGCTGAGGTTCACGGTTCGCAGCCAGCCTGGGCAAGAAACTCCATGAGGCTTCTTTTTTTTTGCCAGTCCTGGGCTTGAGCTCAGGGCCTGAGCACTGTCCTTGGGTTTTCTCAAGGCTAGAGCTCTACCACTTGAGCCTCAGCACCACTTCTGGCTTTTTTTTTTCTATGTATGTGGTACCTGGGAATCGAACCCAGGTCTCCGCGCATGCTAGGCAAGCACTCTACCACTAGGCCAAACTCCCGGCCCCATCCATGAGGCTTCTTATCTCCAACTAACCACCAAAAAAGCCAGAAAAGGCCAGAAGTGGCTCAAGTGGTAGAGCTCCAGCCTTGAACAAAAAATGCAAAGAGACTGAGTTTAAGCCCCAGTTCATTCTCTCTCTCGTCTCCCTCCCTCCTTTTCTCTCCCTCACCCCCTCTCCCGCATGCGTGCACACACACGCACGCACACATGCATACACAGAGGCCAAAGCAGGGCCACACACTTGAAAGCGTGGCAACTTTGGGGGCTGTGCTGCCTCCCAGGTGGTCAGTGAAAACCCTGAGGCCGCCTCAGACCCCATGGGATCCACACAGAGGCGCTCCAGCACCCCCAAAAGCCTTCCCCCAGGACTGTGCCCAGCCGGATCCACGTGCACATACCCTATCTCCAGGAGATGGACTGTCGTCCAGGTTATTGAGAGCGTTCTCCACTCGGGCCAGGCGGCCTGACAGTGACAGCAGGAGGTTCACCACTTTGTCCAGGTCCCCAATGAACATCCGGAACTTGTCAAACTCATTGGGTTTGCAGACGTCTTTCACGATGGCCTCCACCTCGTCCCCGAGGGCATTGTTGGCTTGGATGTCCTCCAGCAGACTCTCCCGGGCTTCCCGGAGCACCTGCAGCTTTCGGCTGATGCTGTCGATGAGCTCCTGCTGGAGAGGCACCGGAAGCGCGGGACGTCACGAGGATGGCCACGCGCAGTGAAAGTTACTCTGGGCGTCATTAAGGAACCAAGGATTTCTGGGTACATGAGCTGCGTTTAACTAATACAATGAACACACAATGGCATATACAAATATACAAAAATGCATTAAAATAAAACAGGCCTGCGAGGGGGAGTGGAGGGCAGGGATAGAGGGTTCCCAGGCTTGACACCTTAACTTCCATTACTAACAACACACACACACACACACACACCCCAAAAGCTTGAATTCTGGTCTGCTAACACCCTCTTAAACATACTATAAAGCTGCTCTGGTGCAACACGGAGTAGATGTTACTTCCACAATGGCTTTGTAAGGATTTACAGGGCCTATGTGATGCTTTGTGCTCAGTTCCTGTGTTTAAGACTTAAAGACTTAACAGAAAGCCAGGCACTGGTGGCTCAAGCCTGTCATCTTAGCTACTCAGGAGGCTGAGATATGAGAACTGAGGTTCGAAGTCAGCGCAGGCGGGAAAGTTTCATGAGACTCTTTTCTCCAAGTAACCACCCAAAAGCCAGAAGCTGAGGTGCTGTTTAAGTGGAAGAGCACCAGCCTTA
Organism: Megascapheus bottae; assembly: GCF_031878675.1. Lineage (NCBI taxonomy): Eukaryota > Metazoa > Chordata > Mammalia > Rodentia > Geomyidae > Megascapheus > Megascapheus bottae. Next base: position 123,494 of record NW_028327375.1, on the reverse strand, counting down.
CACCAAGAAGCTAAGTGAGGGCTGGGAGTGTAACCTAGTGGTAGAATGCTTGGCCAGCATGCACGAAGATCCAGGTTCAATTCCTTGGTACCACATATCAAAACTGGTGCTGAGGCTCAAGTGGTAGAGCTCTAGCCTTGAGAAAGCCCAAGGACAGTGCTCAGGCCCTGAGTTCAAGCCCAGGACTGGCAAAAAATTTAAAAAAGAAGCAGTAGCTAAGTGAGAGTGCCCCCCCACTAAAGAAACAACCAACCAAGCAAACAACAACCTCCACCTCAGCTGGGCTACCTTGAAACAGAACTCTGGAAGGAGGCTGATTTCTTTATTGATTCCTTTACATTTCTTATGAAAATTTTTATCAAGAATGTATTTTTCCTGTTTTTGAGGGGCCACTAAGGAGAAACAGACATTAGCTTTCAAAGGTTTTGAGACAAAAGGCTTGGATGCAACTTTAGTGATAGAGCACTTGGCTAGCAGGGACTAGACTCTGATTTCAAAGAAAAAGAAAAATCAATTCTGTATAGTGTGCCCAGTCTCTAATCTTAGTACTAGTAAGGCTGAAGCGGGAAGACTGTGCATTTGAGGCCAGAGTGGGCTACACAGCAAGAACTGTTTCGAAATCAAACAGACAAAAAAGGTGAGTGCCGGTGGTTCTGGCCTGTAATCCTAGATACTCAGGAAGCTGAGGTCTGAGGACTGAGGTTTGAGGCCAGTGTGGGAAAATACATCTCAGAAATTCTCACCTCCGATTAACCAGAAAAAGGCTAGAAGTAGAGGCATAACTCCAAAGCATTAAGAAAAAGCTAAAAGCAAGAAAAAGCTAAAAGGAAAAGTATAAGTCTGATTTCAAGCCCCAGTATACGCACCAATATGAGCACACGTACACACACATGTGTACACACACACGTGCACACACACACACACACACACACACAATGAACCATAGAGGTCTTCCTCATTTGACCTCACATTTCCTTATCTTACAGGAAACTCAGCACGTGCCCTCGGACATGTGGTCAGGGTCTCTGCTCAGTGCCTCTCATTTGCCCAGTACCCTCAATATGGATGTCTCTCTGTTTGGTGTGGATTCTGGTACCAAACTGGGGACTGAACTCTAGGCCTGAGTGCTGTCCCTTAGCTGTTTGGCTCAAGGTTGACGCTCTACCACTTGAGCCACAGCTCCATTCTGGCTTTTTTTTCTGATTATGTCAAGATAAGGGATTCTGTTGTCCCAGGCAATGTTGAGATTGCAGCTTGTGAGCAGGCATGATTTCAGGCATGGACCAGCGCGGCCCGTGTGAATGGCTCTGAGCAGAGGGGCTGGCTGTTTTGTCTGCTTGCTCTTGACCTCCTACCTCAGCCTCCCGAGTGGCACTGGAGCCGCAGCGCCTGCCTCTACTTTCCTACCTTCTTCACTGACAGATCGTGATCCAAGTCACTGCCCACATGGTCCTCAGCCTCCGGCTGCCCTCGCAGGTCCTTCATCTTGATGAGCAGCTCGGCCTTGGGGGCTGATGTGCTGTAGTATGTGGAATTGGTGGCCAGACACGTGACCCCGGGCACATTTGGCTCCTCTTTCCTGGATACAGAGATTACAGTCTCCGTTATCTGCAACCATATTCACAGAAGCTCATCCCCTCTTTGGACCCGCTCTATGGGTAGTGGCAAACAGAACTGGTACTAAAATAAGGCTACCAACCAGGGACAACCAGAGACAGCTAGAGGGGAAGATCAACCAAACAAAAAACCTCCCCCCGCAAACGGTATAAAGAAGCAAAAGTTTAGCCAGCTAGCAATGGCTCATTCCTGTAATCCTAACTCCCCAGGAGGCTGAAATCTGAGGATCGTGGTTCAAAGTCAGCTTAGGCAGGAAAATTCATGAGACTCTTAACTCCAACTGACCAGCAAACAGCTCAAGTCCCTAAGTTCACGAACTAGTACTGGTGCATGTGTGTGTGCACGCACACACTCACACACAATTCCTACTCGTTAAGGAAAGGCTTACACTCAAATCTAAACGTTCACCTCTGCTTAGGCCTCTCCTGTCAGCACTACTAACATCTGGGGCCACTTAACCAATATCCATGTTTTCCGATATTTCTAAATGGCCCCTGTGACTGACACTGCACTTTCCCCTCGTACCAGGAATAACTGTCATTGGAAAGACTCCTAGACAGTAATTACACTAAGCATCCTGAGGTTTACAAGTGGGAAACATCTGACTGATTGAATGATTGATTGATGTGGTCCTCAAAAATCATAATCATAATCATGCCAGCTCCAAGGCAAGGAGCTGAGCTTCTGCAGTGTGAATCTTCATGACCCAAAGTCATCACGCCAAGGGATAGTGTCTATAACCCTTACCTCCTCTGTGGGGACCTTCCAGAAAAATGCTAAGCACTAGCCACCCCTATAATATAATATCTGTCTTCCAAAGAAAGCGATCATGCTCTTCTCCCTCTCTAAGCCTAAGAGATGTGGGGCCGGATCCAGGCTTCCAGTGGAGTGCGGTATTTACTTACTTGTCCTCTGTGGTTCGGGGTGAGGGAATCTTGGGGAGTAGCTTCCTCCGCTGCTGAGCTTCCTCCAGGAGATGCTCGTCTTTGGGGAAGATTCCTTCCATCAGATCCATGGTGGTTCTGATCTTCACACTGGGGTCCAGGATCTCTGCCAGGGACTTATCCTTTCCCACGATCTCCCTGGCCAGCTCCTCTGACTTTAGATCTTCCATGGTCTTCTCCTTGGCCTTCACATAGCTGAACCCAGGAGAGGCGGTACTCCCATCCTTCAAAGAAGATGTGGGAACGCTTGGGGACTGTGGCTCCGGAGGCTGAGCTTTGGTTGGGGTCTCGGTCTCGGCACTGTGCCGTGTGTACACACAGAAACGGGAGTAGCATTCCTCCGAGGTGCTCAGTGTCTTGATCTGGTCTCTCTCCAGCCCACTAGGTAGTGAGGGCAGCTCAGCCGGGCGTGCGAGGCTCTGGCGGCTCTCCTTCTCTGGCTGGCTCTCCGAATGGACGATCTTGATGGGCACCATCTTCACAGTGGTGTTGTGGATCACCCGCTCAATTCTGGAAAGAGAAGTGCCATTCTCTGAGATGTGGAAAGGCTCGAGTTCTAACCCAGGACTCAGCAGGCCACTGCCCCCCTGCCCTCTCAAGAAAACCTGATTCAAAACAACTGCTTCCTCACCCAGCTGGCTGAAGCCACCAGGATTATGCCTCTTGGAAAAGGAACGGTGCTATAGGGAAGTTGGAAGAAGCTGGGTCCAAATCAAACCATCACACTCAACATATCTATAGGTGCCTGAAGGTGACTTCCTGCTGTTTAATATTCATTTGCTTTTTTTGCCAGTACTACAACTTGAACTCAGGGCCTCGACACTGTCCCCTAGTTTCTTGCTCAAGGCTCGTGCTCTGTCACTAGAACCACAGTTCCACTTCCAGCTTTTTGGTGGTTAACTGGAAATAAGACTTCCTTCCCTGGCTAGCTTGGAACTGAGATCCTCAGATCTGAGCCTTCTGAGTAGCTAGGATTACAGACATGAGCCCCCACTGCCTGCTCATTTGCTTTTATTCCCAATGGTAATAGAAAACTGCTCAGTACTTCACTACCAGGATGGGTAGGGTTCCTACAGAAGGAACTAGCTAGATATCTAGCTAGATAAGAGTCTCACAGATTTTCCTGTCCAGGCTGGTTTTGAACCATGATCCTCAGATCTTAGCCCCCTGAGTTACTAGGATTACAGGCAGGAGCCACAAGAACCTGGCCTACTTCTGAACTTTGATTCTCTTGATTTCTGCCTCCTGAGTAGCTACATTTATGGGTGTGAGCCACGGGACCCAGCTCTACTGAGCATTTTGTTATTTTTAAATTTCAGGAAAAGGGGAGTACGAAACCTTTGGACTTCATGTAAAACACATTAACTTCATCTAATGTTCTCTTGTTTAGATTATCTGAACTGTGATCCTAAATATGAAATGCACAGGCAAAACATGCCCAGAGTGCAGGTGCCTGAAGGCCACACAGACATACAGATATGTGGCTTAGGGATTCAGGGCGGCTCGTTTCCTTTATGCAAGAGCAGTGTCCCAGTGGATGAGTTTAAAAAAGATCACTGAGTCAAGGCTCTTCCTCCAGCTAACTTCCCAGGACCAAATGTCAACTCAGTGTCTCCTGCTGATGCCAGGTACTGGCTGCTGAGGCCTGCACCTACAGAAGGCGGCTTGGGAGACAGGATGGACACAAGACACCAGGGTCAAGGGCAATACCTTGTTGAATTCTCATCCTGGATGAGCAAGGGAGGCTTGTCTGTCAGCTTCTGTGGGGCAAACTGTGGAGATGGGGAGCGAGAGGTCTCCATGGTAGATGTCTGCAGAGGCTGGAGGTTGGACGCCTGCAGCACTTCTGCCTGAGGACAGCTGGTGTCCGCACTCACATGCTGGGGATGGGCACTGCTGAACACAGAGGGACTGCGGGAAGGAGACGGGAGGGTCACACCTGCACCTAGGGACGCAGGAGGTGGCGTTGGGCAAGGCTTGTCAGGAGCAGCCCGGCGAATGTCTGCAGGTGCGCTGTCTGGGCCCCTGTACTTCCTGAGTTCGAGCTTGGGTGGTGGAGGCCTCTGTGGGGCTGTCTTCTTGGGGAGTGGAACGGTGCTCAGCGGCCACCCGCCTTGTCCCTGACCACGTGGGGGTGAAAGGGTGCCCTTGGCTGGGGGTCTCAAGTCTGCTTGTGTGTTCTCCTCCGAATACCTATAATCTCTAGGTAAAGTTCCTGATCGGCTCCGGCCCTCCTGGGGCAGTGCTGTGGCTTCCCAACTATGAGATGATTCAGATGATGTAGACAGGGTCTGTTGCTTCTGGTCCTGTGAATCCTGTGATGTTCCTGGACTGACTTCCAGACACTGGGGACCTGCTTGTCTAGAAGCATAAAGAGAAATTCATTATGGATTCTAATTAACCCATTCTCCCTACATGCAAGTAAACTCATACACTGATAATCCCCTTAGACCATTTTACAAAGGGAAATCCATTCACTGTGTGTGCACGCATGCGCACCAGTTTGCATGCACACAGGCACCTGTGAGGGCATAGGCACTTTCATTAGGGCTTGAGCTCGGCCAGGCACTGTGCTGTAGCTTTTCGCTCAAGGTTGTCATTCTACCACGTCCACTTTGGGATGTTGTGGTGTTAGAGGTTTGAGGCTCTTGGAGTTCTCCGCTTGGGTTGACTTGGAACACTGATCCTCTGATCTCAGCTTCCTAAGTAGCTAATGTGACAGGTGTGAGCCTCCGGTGCTTGGCTAAGTCTCTGCTGTCATGCCTGGTGCTCGGTAACAGTACTGAACACGTGACAGAGCACGGGAAGCTGTGTGCTAAAAAGGGTTAGATATGCAACATGAGATACTAAAGACATGCACGCCTGTAACCCTACCTACTCAACATGCTGACATCTGAGGATCCCTGTTCAAAGCCAGCTGGGTCAAGAAAATCTGTAACTCTTATGTCCAATTAACCAGCATTAAAAAAAAGAAAAAAGTGGAGGTATTACTAAAGGAGCAGAGTACCAGCCTAGAATGAAAAAGGGGCAGCACCCAGGACCTGGGTTCAGGCCTCAGTATTGGCAACCCCCACATACACACATAAACTGGGCATAGACTGATATATATATATGTATTTATATACACACACCAACTATATCCCTTTTTATTATTTTATTATCTATTAACTAATTTATTATCTCTTAAATACTTTCAAGTCAATGTCAGTTTATGAGCACAATCAATGTCATTTCTTCCATCATTCTTTTAATAAAAAACAAAACCAAAAATACTGACAATCGTATTTCTGTAAAATTCCTAGAGTAGTTATATTCACAACTATTTACTCCAAATTGCCATATTTTAAGTAGCTTATGAGAAAGACCTTTCTAAGATGGGCTGCCAATCATTTTGCCAAGACAGTCTTTAAAAGCAGTGGTACATTTTAATAAGTGGGACAAAAAGAGGATCTGTTTGATCCCCTGTACCAAATAAAGAAAAACAAAGAAGAGCTATTTCTTTTGGAAATACTGGGACTTACAGATCTTCCCAGTTTTGTCACACATATATGCAAGACATACATAAGCATGCTTGAAACATGCACACACACGCAGGATTTACATGCGTGGTTATTATTGTCTTCACTAAAATGTGTCGGTTGAAAACTCCCAAACATGCAGTCTGCCAACACCTACCTTTTGTGTGGCAAAGCCAACACAAAAGAGTTACAAAAAAAGTCAGTGATTTAAGGAGGAGCTATTTTCAGATTAAAAATGGCCTCCGAGGCTTGGTGCTGGCAGTTTACACCTGTAATCCTAGCTATCTGGGAGGCTGAGATCTGAGAATCCTGGTTTGAAGCAAACCTGGGCAGAAAAGCGCCAGTGAGACTCTATCTCCCATTAGCTACTTCAAAAACCACATGTGGACCTTCAACTCAGGCTCCAAGTGCTAGCCTTGAGCAAAAGAGCTCAGGGACAGCACCCAGGATGAGTTCAAGCCTCACAACACCCCCTCAAAATAACCTCTGAGAACTTGGGGGTATCAGTGTTAAGAGCATTTGTCCAGCATACACATCTCTGGGTTGGATCCCCAGACGAACTTGAGTTGTCTCACAAGACCCAAACAATGGCAAAAAGCAGAAGCCCAGTAAATAAGCAACAGCACCAGTAAGACATAACCCAGTCACCACCAAGCGGAATGCAGACTCCAATACCAATAGCTGCTCATTAGACTTTCACTGCAGAACCAACTTTGAGGGCTCCAGAGATTCGTCTGCCCCGGAACTCTGTCTTGGGAGCTACCTGGGCAGTTCATGGAGCCTAGACCTACAAAAGTCTAGATCAACTTCTTTCAGGAAGAAGATAAGTCCAGAAGCATGTGTTAACTCACTCATCTCTGCTTAAGCTTTTCTACAATAGCTATTGACAGGCTTGCTGACACAGTTCTAATGCCACACGGAAAAAGCAATCACTTAAGAAAATCAGATAAATTTTATTTCTCCAATGTCTTCATAGACAGATTGAAAAGGTCTGCGGCTTCCTTGGGGTTTTGCTTTTCTGCTTGTCTTGGATGCCAAACAGTAATGCGACTGAATTACATCGACTGATAAGTCATGTGTGGTTAAAGAGGAGGAGTGTGGGGTGAGAACAGATTAAAAGAGAAATTCTACTGCAGATGATCCAAAGCCAAATCAACAGGCACTGACTGATATCTTGATGAGTTAGTATCCAGAATTTTTTAAACCCTATATTTGTTTCTTTCATATATTTTTATTGTAATTAATAGAAGGGTTACATGATATTTGCCAGATACATGGTGCATTAATTCCCATACACTGATACCCTTTCACATGTCTTGGTACCCATTTCCCTCCCTCCCACCCCCACCCCTCATCTTGTTTTCCCCCCTTCCCTATCCAATTTCAAATGACCAAATAAGTAACAAAGTGAGATACTGTAATAATATGAGATAACCAAGGGACAGCAAAAGAGATGAGAGATAACATAGTACATTAAGGACAACAATCATTCGTTATATGGCTTTTGTTTCTATATCCTGGAGGTCCTTTCATTTAGCGTCCTACTATATGGCCTTATGTATCAAGGTTTTGCTCTATTGCAAATCTCTGCTAGTAGAGCCCAAGGTTTCTACTGATTATGACAAATGAGGGAAACCATTGAGCCTAAGTTCCTTTGAGTCTGGCTTACTTCACTTAATATGATTTTTCCTAAGTCTTTCCATTTCCTAACAAATGGGGCGATGTCATTCTTTCTGACAGCAGCATAGAATTCCATTGTGTACAAATACCACAACTTGTTGATCCACTCATCAACTGAGGGACATCTAGGTTGGTTCCATATCTTTGCTATGGTGAATAGTGCTGCAATGAACATCGTTGTGCTGGTGGATTTAGTATGTCCTTGTTTCTGGATGGTTGGGTAAGTGCCAAGTAGTGGAATTGCTGGGTCATAGGGGAGTTCTATGTTTAGCCTTTTGAGGCACTGCCACACTTTTCCATAGTGGTTGAACGAGTTTGCACTCCCACCAACAGTGTAGTAGTGATCCCTCCTGGCCACATCCCCTACAGCATCTGTTGTTATTTGTTTTCCTGATCATGGCCATTCTAACTGGAGTGAGGTGGAATCTTAGAGTTGTTTTGATTTGCATTTCTTTTATGGCCAGAGATGTGGAGCATTTCTTCATGTGTCTATAGGCCATTTTTGTTTCTTCTTCAGAGAAGACTCTCTAAGTCTTTGGCCCATCTATTAATGGGATGGTTGTTTCTTTGGAGATCAGTTTTGGAGTGATTGAATTGTTTGGGCTGTTGATATATTTTAGATATGAGGCCTGTGTCTTAAACCCTGTATTTGAAGATGGTAATCAGTGACAGCTGCTCAAGTGTCCCTCTGCCGCTGCTTTTAGGACACACGTGCTGTTAATCTGTTTGAAGGCCCCTGCCATGTTTACAGCTGAAGAACATCATTCTTGGTCCCAAGATCTAACCAATGGGAACAGAAGTAGGAAGAATGAATCTTTACCTTGAGAAAAGTCTTTCAGGCAATATGGAGCATTGGAAATCTCTATGTTCCAAAACCTCTCCTCCCAAATTCCTTCTGTCACCATCTTCTACCAGGGACATCTTAATACTGAAAGCCATCTCCTGAAGTCTTCATCTTTGGTTTGGTACGTTCTTTCCAACGCAAATAGTTACCATCTACAAAAGTAATGAATGCAACACTCCCTGTGCCAGACCTAAGGATCCTTATCTATGTTCCTAGAGCCCGGGCCGGCCATCTCTTCTTACATGCTGACTTCAAAAGGCATACCATGGGGGGCTCTATGCAGGTTCACATGTAGATGAACATTAGTCACAGAAGCAAATAAAAGGGGGCCAGAAAAGTTATCCAGATCTCCCACCTCCACCACGTCTTTTGTCCCTTCCCTGCTAGTACTGATCTTTCTGTCCTTCATGCTGCTTACCAAATGAGCAATTATATACACCTACGGGTTTGGGGGTTTTTTTTCCCCATATATTTTGATTGTAATTAATAGAAGGGTTACATGATATTCACCAGATAGAAGGTGCATTACGTCACCAACATTGCTATTGATACCCTTTCTCATGTCTTGGTCCCCATTTCCTTCCCCCCACCTCCCGCCACTCATCTTGTTTTCCTCCCTTCCCTATCCAATTTCAAATAACCAATCAAGCATATATACAATATATCAGATAACCAGGTGAAATATTCTAACAATATGAGATAACCAAGGGACAGCAAAAGAGCTGAGAGATAACAGTACATTAAGGACAACAGTCACTCATTATATGGCTTTTGTTTCCTTATCCTGGAGGTCCTTACATTTAGTGTCATACTCTTTGGCCTTATGTATCTAGATTTTGTTCTATTGTAAATCTCTGCTAGGAGAGCCCAAGGTTTCTACTCATTATGACAAATGAGGGAAACCATGGAGCCTATGTTCTTTGAGTCTGGCTTACTTCACTTAATATGATTTTTTCTAAGTGTACGGCCATACCACCCTGAATGCGCCCGATCTCATCACATATTCTTTTAAAAAAAACGCTTCAAATAGTAAAACAGTTTTTAAACAAAGGAACCATTATTAGAAATGATGCAACAACTCAGGAAGCTATATCTATAGGTTAGTAACACTTTGACTTCCAAAACATACATTGATTAGGTAGAGACAGCGGCTAAACTCGTCATCATAACTACTCAGAAGGCTAAGATCTGAGGATCCAGGTTTGATGTTAGCCAAGGAAGGAAACTTCATGAGTTTCTTCAGCTCCAATAATACGAGGTACTTAGGAGGCTGAGATCTGAGGATTATGGCTCAAAGCCAGCCTGTGCAGAAAACTCTCTTAATTAAGCAGCAAAATTCCAGACTGGAGGCATGACTAAAGTGGTAGAGGCACTAGTCATAAGTTAAAAAAGCTGATTGAGAGGACAAGGCCAAGTTCAAGCTCTAGTATCAACACACACACACACACACACACACAAATACACAATTGGAAAACATGAAAAGTCTAGGTAGAATCGCATATCTTCCTAATTCAAGAGAAAAACACTGAGTTCAAGTGTCTTTATCACAACTGCACAAAGCCGAAAATTCTGAAAAATCTCCCATCTCAGATAATTGCCTAATCATTTTTTTTTCAGCTGGGCCATATTTGGAAATGGATACTCAAGTATTTGCTGTATGAAAATCTACTTTCTATGTGGAGTTACTACAGTGACTACTGCAGTATATAAAGGTGTGATATTTACATGCGTATAGCTGTGTTGTATGTGTTTGTAGAATTTCTAGAAGGGTTTTGTGTATGTGTACTCTTAATCCTGGTTGAACTCAAAACCTGGGCTCTGTCCCTAGGCTTCTATTGCTCAAGGCTGGTCCTGTAGCACACGAGCCACAGCACCACTTCTGGCTTTTTCATAGTCTGTCCCATGGTTTTTTCCTCTTGGGGATGCCTTGGAACTGACATTCTCAGATCGCAGCCTCTTGAGTAGCAGGTGTGAGTCGAACCTGGCAGTGATTCTTTTTCTCCAATAATGGAACATGAATTCAACCCCTGAAGCTTTTGCTTTACTTAAAGATGGTGTTTGACTACTTTAACCACTCCTCCACTTCCAGTTTTTTGCTAGTTAACTGGATATAAAAGTCTCAAGGATTTGCCTGCCTGGACGGGCTTTGAACCATGATTCTCAGATCATAGTCTCTTGAGAGTAGTTAGGATTAGAGGTATGAGCCAATGGAACCTGGCTTAGAATATTTAGTTTTAAAGAAGATCTACTGGCTAGATCTTCTAACAAAGTAGACAACAAATGTCACATACATCACGCCAAGAACACCACGTGAGAGCTGACCATGCATCTTCACACTGAATAAACACCTAAGATAAGTCAATGTCAAATACATGAAACACGATAAGCCATACTGCATGCCGAAGTCTCCATTAGCTAATGGGAGAATCTTGTCATACAACTCCAGTTTGTTTCTATGTGAAATGAACAGGAGATCCTCATTGTGAGACCCAAGACATAGCTGTGAAAATACACTGTGGAGTTTCAGGAATTAAAAAGCAGGATTTTTTGCACATATTTCTTTTCTTTATTTTATTTTATTTTTTTGGTCATGGGGCTTAAATTCAGGGCCTGGGTGCTGTCCCTGAGCCATTTTGCTCACGGCTAGTGCTCAATCACATGGAACTACAGCTCCACTTCCAGTTTCCCGGTGATAAATTGGTAGATGTGTCTCACAAATTTTTCTGCTGGGACTGGCTTTGAACTGTGATTCTCAGATCTCAGCCTTCTGAATAGCTAGGGTTACAGCGGTAAATCGTTAACATCCAGCTGCAAATATTTCATAAATGCAAATAATTAAATAACTCTTAGGTCTTTTCAGACATCCAGGGCTGTCCATAAGCCTCGTAGGCAAGAAACAGGCTGGTAAAAGCCTGGCAGAAAAGGCAAAACCCCAAGGACAGGGGAGGACGGGTGGGGTCCAGGGTGAACACCAATGTCAGTGTTTTTACTTCCTTCCACTAATCTTCCTATATTTTAGTATAGGTAAGGGGTAAAGAATTAAAAGGTATCCCAAAGGTCAAATAAAATACTAGCATCCCTCAGCCTCCAAAATCCAAAGGCAGACTTCAAGAGATGCAAATAAGCCATGCGAAACAAGCATCAGTTAGTGTACGTCCACTACGGTCATTTGTCACTCCTGGTAGATCTTTAATTTTCTTTCTTTTAAAAAATATCGGGTGTATTCCTGTATAAATGAGAATTCCCCTGGAAAGTTTTTCTTTAAAGCAAGTGTGTGTGTGTGTGTGTGTGTGTGTAAGAGATAAGACAGTGAGACTAAAATGTTTTTCACAATACATGACAAAAGCAAGTACAGACATATCCCTTTCTCCCATCTATGAAAATTTTTTCCTGCAAAAAATCATCAAAACTATTTTGTGTCAATTGTGTACAAGATATGCCAAGCATTCATCAAATCTATACTCAGTTATCCATTATTCTTAATGTGGTATGCCTAAATATTTTTCACTCATTCATTTTCTAAATCTTAAGACAGTCCAGAGGCAGCAGGCTGTTCAGTTATATTTTATGTTTAGGTAGAAATGCTGCCAGACAGATTTCTGCAAATTTTCCTCAATTTCTTTTTCCTTAAGAAAAAAATCTCTCAATGTGCACAAGCTGGAAACATGCATTTGAAAAACACACCTCCTCCTAAGTCAAACCCAGACAGCCAGCATGTATGTATGTGCCGACAGATGTGTGTCGCATTTTCCCTGTGAAAATGGCATCTCCTTTCACATACATACAAAAGCCACCTTTTCAAAAAGCCAGGACAAAAAAATCAAAATCATTTTGCAATATGGTAAAAAAAAAAAAAGATCATCGTTTTTTATGTTTTTTATTTCCACAGAAAGGGAAAGATCAAAAACCAAACCAAACAAAAATATGTACTCTTAAAAGAAATGGCAAGTATCTGCACAATTCAAAATTATCCCAAAGAGCAAAATGCATAAACCACAGCGGTTCCATTTTCTCCATGTAAAGCTTTTCAGTTGCAATTAACAACGTGCATCCAGGGAGCATTTCTCACGACTAAACATGCAATACTTCATTTTTCTTAAAAACGAAAAATTAAATGCGTCTGACTCACCATGTTCTTTCCATGTCCACTGCCAATGTCTAGGGAGTGAAAATGCCTTTTACGTATGTTACCCAAAAAGAAAAGGCAAGGCAGACATGTGACTCTGGCATTCTCTCCAGACAGCCCGCTCGGTAATCCATCTGCAGAGCTCACACACACACATCAAAGATCTCACACAACAAAGGCTACCGGCCCCACCGGTTGGGATGACGATGGCATTCTGACTTGCAGCTCCAAGGTGAAAACCAGAGCTGCAAAAATGGTATGATATGAGCACATGCACTGCAAGCGAGCATGCCCACGCATGCACACCCGTGCCTGCCTGCAGAGCTGCAGCTGGAATCTGCACCCTGATTTGCATGGGGTTTCTTTTTTTTTTTTTCTCTTCAGGCAGAACCATAAACCATGAGAATCCTCGCAGATCTTGCCGGATCTTATCCATGCCATGGTGAGGTGAGAAGTAGTCCTGTTTGTCAAGACAGAACAATAGAGGCATTGGGAACTCCAACCCCCTCACAAATGGCATGGATGATTCTACACGAGTCCCTTCCAGGAACAGAAGGAGGTGCCCCCAAAAAGGAGCAATGACAACCCTTACCTGCTCTTCTGCCTTTCTGCACGAGGTCACAGCTTGCCCCGCCGCCGTGAAGCAGCTATGTGATCTGGACACCCATAGCTCACCGCTGCTGCCCCGCCGCTGCTGCTGCTGCTACCGCAGTAACAACTCCCTATTTACAGCTCAGTCACCACATCACACTGCCTGGCAACAGCTGGAGTGCCAGAGCCCGCTGCCTTGTGATGGACAAGTGCACCTCCAGCAGCCAGTAATATTTTCTATGTATGTGGTACTGAGGAATCGAACCCGGGTCTTCATGCATGCTAGGCAAGCACTTTAACCACTAGGCCAAACTCCAGGCCCCAGATTCATTTTTAAATCAAAAGTTTTCTGCTGGATGCCAGTGACTCATGCCTGTAATCCTAACTACTCAGGAGGCTAAGATTTGAGGATCACACTTCAAAGTCAGCAGGGACAGAAAAGTCTGTGAGACTCTTATCTCTAACCGGCAAAAAGCTGGAAATAGAGCTGTTGCTCAAGTGGTATAGGGCCATGCTTGAACAGAAAAAGCCACACAAGATCTCAAGGCCCTGAGTTCAAGCCTTAACACATATACAACATACATGCGCACGCACGTGCACACACACAGAGCTGTCATGTAGATTTCCTAAATTGAGTTTTTAAAACTTGAGATAAAATTTGTGTGTCATAAAAGTTAGCCTTTGACATCGTTTTTTTTTTTTTTTGGCATATTCACCGAGTTATATAATCGTGGTTACTAATTCTAAAACATTTTTGTTCCATTCTGCAAGAAACCCCCATCCCAACACAATATCCACATGCCTTTCCCCAACTCCAAACTGCCACCTTTCCTTGACTCAACGACTCTGCTGGATTTGTCTATGCTGTATAGTGTACTGAAATGGGATCATATGTTATTTCTATTGTATTAAGTATATCTAAGTATAAAATCTGTTCTATCCTTACTTTCATTTCTCAGGATACAAACCACACAACTAATCAGTGAGTTACATTTAAGCACTCTGAGAATAAAGGATGATACTCAGGGCTCCAGCCAGGCACCACAATGCCACTTCTAGGCTCAGCTACCCTGACTTCCCAAATGTCACAAAGACCCATTTTACTCATGATTTTTTCTCTTGACCAGAGGGACACAGACCTCTATTGGCACAGTAGCCAGAGGTCCCCCATTCAGAGGACAACCAGTGCTCACGAGGGAGATGTATACTTACTCTCTTCTGAACAGGAAAAACCATGTTACACACTTGGCTCTGACATCCTCCTCTACCAAACCCTGGGGGTGGTTCGAGTTTACAAACTCCTTGCAAATATTTGAAATGTATTTTCAAGCGATGATAAGAAAACAAGGAGACTCACAGAACTCTCTCCTTTTCTTATTTCAAATGAGCAGAGCCTTCCGCAAAACGGGGACGCTAAGTAGATTTCTGTGGGGTTCTTTCAAGTGAAACATGATAAATACACTTTTCAGGAGAGACTGTAAGGTGAGTGTGAGCTTTTACTTTTGGCATAAGAAAACATTCTGGTGCTAGATGATGGCTGAAAAACTTTGGGGATATACTCACGTGTTCCTAAGTTTAACATGTGAGGGTGGTAAATTTTGTATAGTTTATAGTAAGCTTATAGTAAGTATAGTTTACTTACCATTTAAAGGTAAGTAAATAAATGTACAGGCTTATTTGAGAGTGCGCCATTTAGAATAACCTCACAGATGAGTAACCGTGAACACAGTCCTCCATGTATACATGGGCAAGGCCTAAGAGTCAAGGACATGGCATGCAGTCAAGGCAAGAGAGCCAGTCCCTGTCGCTATCCACTGCGAGCTAGCCTTTATTCTCACATGCCCATCTGCAGACACAACAGTTCATAGTTCAACACACAAATATACAGAAGACGTAGCTATTCTCAAGCTTCCTTGAAGGCAGGCAAGGTCGTCAAATGTCGAAGAAATGGGTTAACTGAGCCAGGATCCTCCATCACTTTGGACCTCGTGTGTCCTCCTCCCCTTGGCCATCTCTGTGCGTCACCTTTCATCACATGCTTTCCAGGAGATCAACCCTGCCCAAGAACATCTTAACATCCACTTACGGGCCGGATTTTCCTCGGTGCTGGAATCACACAGTCAAAATCGTAAATCATACAATTCAAGGATGAGGGATGCTTGTCGTCCTACATGTTTAAGGATGAACTAGACTTCAGTCACTAACAGAAGAAAGAACATGGACACCAAGCAGTTCCCATGAGAAGAAACAAGAACCAAAGTCACTGGAGGGATTATGGAAACTTCAGCTCCATATGTGGGAACTCCAGGCAGAGGCAGTGCTCAACATTCTGCCCACACAAGCCTTTATTCCCTTTTGCTCTACCCAGCACTTGGTTCAAGTGTCATCCACGCGGCTTATTTCACTCCACGTGGGAGATGTGTGTATCTGATAGTGTTCGCCCCATTTTAAAGTTATTTTCTCCTCCGTATTGGTGGTGGCTGGGTCTGTGTCAATTCACTGCTGGTTGTCATGTCTAGTTCCAAGCCTTGTGGCCTTCATTCAGACGAGCACTTTACAACTCCTTCTAATGTGGAGTCACAAGAAGTGAACAAGTCTGTGGCCGCCTAGCAGGCTGCGGGTGCCCAAGTCCACATAGGCATAAATATACAGGGAAATATACAGGCTCACTTTCCCAGCCTCACTGAAGACACCCAGATGCGAGGAGCAACGGCCAAACATAGCACATCCTAGACAGGTTTCAAGTATGATGCAGGAAAACAAGTCCCCACGACAGACTTATTTTGAGGTGCTTAACGTTCACTCTAAAACGAGTGCAGAAAGGTAAGTATAATCCATTTCACTCACTGGCATGTCAACGACAATCTTCAGTAAAATTTCAGCACAATGGACTCGTTATGCGTCATGTTCAAGAAGGATTCACTTAAGGAAAAGTTGGTTGTAATCATTTATTAACCTACCAACACACCCACGTGTACACTTAACCATTCATTTACTTGCCCATCCATCCATCCATCCACCTATCCATCCAACTGCCTTCTACCAGGAAGGCTATTTTAAAATGAAAAAAAAAAAAAAAAAAGAAACTATTAGTCTTCTTGGTGGCCGGGAACGAGAAGGGAAATCCTGCAATCACGGGGAAAATGTGTGGCAAATAAGTCCATGACAGAACTCCAAGCACCTGTGTTCTCCCCCCACACCTCTCCAGTCCAGTATGACTTCGGATACTCCTTTTTTTTGGGGGGGGGGGGGATGGCGCAGGGCCAGCACTGGGGATTGAACTCAGGGCCTTGCTTTTGCTATGTAAGATGCTTTACCACTTGAGCCTTATCTCCAGCCTATTTTGCTTTCATTAATTTTCTTTTTTTTTTTTTTTGCCAGTCCTGGGCCTTGAACTCAGGGCTAGAGCTCTACTACTTGAGCTACAGCACCACTTCTGGCTTTTTTTTTCTATGTATGTGGTACCGAGGAATCGAACCCAGGTCTTCGTACATGCTAGGCAAGCACTCTACCATTAGACCAAACTCCGGGCCCACTTTCATTAATTTTCAAATAATTCTTACCTTTAAACCTCAAGGTAACCTTCAGGTCTGCACTTCCCAAGTACCTGAGGTGACAAGTGAGTACTACTGTATCCAGCTATTGTTTGAAATAGAGTCTCGGAAACTTTTTTCCTAGGCTGGCTTTGAACCATCACATGTGTGTGTGTGTGTGTGTCTGTGTGTGTGTGTGTGTGTGTGTGTGTGTGTGTGTGTACAACAATATCTTAAATTACAAACACATCAGAAAAGTTATCTCCATTTGACTTGGATGAATAACCATCCAATAAAAATAATTTCTGTGTCAACATTTTTCTGTTACCTCCACAGAAGTAAACAAAAAGCACTTTTTTTTAATGATCTCGCATCTGTAATCAGATCAGTAATTCATTCATTATACAAATATATTTTCTGTTACTTTACACTTGGGTAAAATATCGAATTTCTTTTATTTTTGGCAGCACAGAAGTTGAACTCAGCCTCCTGCTTACTCATGGTTTACTGCTAAGCCAACCCTCCAGCTACAGTTTTCTTCCGGCTGTTTTTTAGAGAGAGTCTCAAGTGCACACCTGGACCTTGATCCACCTATTTTAGGCTTTGCATCTTTGCTGGAATACAGTCCCCGTGTTCTGTTTCCCTCCAGACAGACGAAATATCAAAGACTTTTCTGCCCAGGTCACCCGGAACTCTGATCGTCCCCGCTCTCAGTCGACCACATAGTGTAGGGTGACAACCATGTGCCATTGTGTCTGGCTATGGAATGCAAAATGGGTCTCATAGAAATTTGCTCCGTGGCTTGGCCTCTCAAGTAGCTAGGATTACATACACGAGCCACCAGTGCCCATTAAGCTTTTTTAAGAAAGTACACTATAGATTTCTTGCTTTGGTGGACCAAGGCCTGAACTTATAAGTTTGATTCTTCTTATAATTTTTCAAACATATTTTCTTTCTTGCTGACCCTTTGGGAAATTAAACGATCTCTGGAAAGAAGTTGAAAATGACTTTTTAGCATTCGTATTTGGGAATTCTATTGGGCTTTGTCACTCTCAAAAACACACACACACACGTGATAATTGTGAAAATTACTAGGTTTGTAGCTCAAAAGCAGAAGACGTCTGGAACTAATTTCTTCAGAGTGGTTATGTAGTCTGGTAGAAGACACAGCCCCCTAAATAATGCACACAGCCCCCTCCCCTCTTCCTCTTGACCCTTTCAGTACCGACCGCTACTTACATGTACAAGGGACATATATGTTACAGGGGCTCATGAGATGTTCTGAAAGCACCGCGCAGGATCTCCATGCCCTGCGCCAAGCATGCCTGTGGTCAGGAGGTAGGAGCAGAGCAAGACCTGGTATGTGCAGAGCCTACAATGCAATGCATAGCTGGTCTGAGACTGCCGTGGTGCCTGGAAGCTGGCTTTGAAAAACAGACCACAGCTGGCACTCAGCACGTGACTGGCTCAGACTCCACCGTCATAAAGCCCTAATTGTGTTCCTCAAGACACCGCGACATTCTGTACGTGGATCGTTCACCAGCCTTTCTGCATCATGGATGAATCGTTTGAACCATGCAGGCTGCAAAGCGGTTGCAAGGACTTCCAACATCCCCCCCCCACCCCACGTATTACCAGACCTGTCACCAGAGCCACATAAATAAATACGTGATCGCGTCCTATAAAGCTCCCAGGGTTTGGTTGAAAGCCAACGGAAGTGAAATCCTGTACATGAGGCTCTTAAAAGTAAACAGCTAGCACAGCACTGGTGCATCACACTTTAATCCTAGCTATGTGGAGATTGAGATCTGAAGACGGCCCAGATAGGAAAGTCCATGAGACCGTATCCCCAATTAACCACCAAAAAAAAAAAAACCCAGACTGGATGTATGGCTCAAGTGACAAGAGTAAACGCAAAAGCCCAGGGCCAACACCCAAGGCCCTGAGTTCAAGCCACAGGATCGGTGCCCAAACAAACAAAAAATCACAGCGCAGAAACAGTGGCAATGTTAAAGGAATTTTAAATGGCACCTCAGCAACGCTTCTCTACACCGTGCATACAGGACCCACGAGAATCTCTGCTTGAAACTCCAGGATACGGGGACGCCAGGCACTCGCAGGTAAGCAGCTCCGTCAACGGTCACTAAACCAGCACTCGCCGTCCGCAAACCAGCTCACTTCCAAGACACCCTGCAAGCAAGTCCCAACCCCAAGTCACGTACCTGCGCGCAGAGCACCCGTCCTCAGCCAGCACTGCAGAGCAAAGCGCTTCTCTGTGCCCACCAGAATCCTCTGCCGGCCTCCGTGGTTCCACAGATGCTTCCTGCAAAGGGCAACACTGTGAGACACCAAGTCATAGAGCTGCCTGCCTGCCAATGGCATCTGTTATTCTGAAACCCCTCATTTGTGGACTTGCCTTGCGTGCCTGCCCCACAGTGGCAATCATGCCGCCCCTTGTCTTGTACTGGGACGCGGCCACGGGATGTGCCCGTTCAGCACCACAAAGCGTTCCATTGAGTCGACTGACCTAAGACCCTGCATCCACGTCCAGGCAGGAAACACAAGTCCTACGCAAAGCCTGTGAAGCATGTGACACAACTGGCCAGACAAAGTACAATAAAAGACAGCTGGTCACAAAGTCACTGCGGTGAAAGCTTGGGCCTCAGGCGTGGTGGGGGCTGGGATGCCTCACTCCTGCTCAGCAAGAATGGCATTCTCAGTGGTCACAAGCCACCCTGGACAAGCCAGGGCAGGTTTCCACCACCAGAATGTCCTAGGGCATGCAGCCGTTTCCTTTGCATTCTTATTGGATATCTTGTGTCATAGCCACAACTGGGTCTTTTACAAGAAAACCTGTTGCAGCAAATTTTTCCTCTTTGAAATACACCAATTTAGAGGGCATACCCATGAAAAGCAAAGTGGGGGGGGGATAAGGAAAAAGAGAAGACGTTGAACTACTAATAAAAAATATGCAGGTTTTTTTTAAGAAACTGAGTGCAAAAAATAGGAACTGGTAGGTACAAGCTCAAAGGTAATATGCTTGCCCAGCATGCATGAGGGTCCGGCATTTCACTCTAGCACTAAAAAGGGGAGGAAAATCAATAATAAAATCTACTAAAAATTGTTTAGAAGGGGGGAGGTGAAAGCTTAAAAAAAAAAGAGTAAAATACACCGGGTGAATTTGATCTATATATTATGTGCATGTTGAGGTGTTGGTCAGGGCAGATCACGGCCGGGTTCTCCGCCTGGCTGCTGCCTACCTGTGAATAGTGCTCGGTGGACGGAGACGACCGGGATCGTTGGTGAAGGTACCGCGGCTTCTGGTGTTGATCCAAATCCACATCCACAATGTCGTCCGCCGAATGATACCGTGCAGAACTCCTGCCCTCCAGGGGCTTCTTCTGTTCCTTCCAAGATGCTTGATATTCTGCAAAGGTTCCAAGTCTCTGCGGTGGGTCCGACCGTCTTGCCCTGTCCGACTTGTCATGACCATGGAGGATGTCCCCAAAGGAGGTGGCACGGGACCTCTTTGGGAACCAAGTGTCCCCACGCTCCCAGCCGTGGCCTGTCACCTTGGGCCGCTCTGCCTTCTCTTTTAAAGGGAGCCCAGTGACAGCTTGTCTCCGGCCTGGCCTCTGCAGAACCGGTTTGCTTGTTTCTTCAAAAAACTTCCACCTGTCGGCAAAAGTCCCCATGGCATCCTGAGGCGGGCCATGGCACCGCCGAGGGCTGTGGGCCCGTGACAGGCCCACTTCATTGATCTTCTCTGGCTCCGAGTAAGATTTCAGTTTCTGCTCCATGGTGAACCGCTTCCGGCCTCCGATGCGGGAAATGTGAGCCGTGCCACCTCCAGCTGAGCAGGGCTTGGCCAGGCCTGCCTCCCACAAGTGGGGCACAGAGTCCGGTTCCCCAGAATACGAGGATGAGCAGCTGTGATCCCCAGACCTGTGCTCTGATGAGCTTGGAGATGGCGCTGCTGGGTAGGGGTCTAAGTCACGGCGCTTGAAGGAGGTGGCCCGGAGGACGCGTGCTTGGGCCTCTTTCAGGTGGTCTTTGTAGGCACTGGAGAAGGAGCCCTGTGGAGGGGCCCCAGCCTTGTCCCTCCAGACGCCGGCGTCATCGTCACCCTCGCAGGTTCCAGCCAAGGCCGCTGCACTCTTGCTTTTCTGCAGCTTTGCTCTGCGCATCTGGATCTCATTTCTCAGCGTGGTGGCAAACCGGTCGCTCCTGCGTGTGTGTTTCCCGCCCTGGACATCGAATGGCGGTGGCTTCCCCACGCTATCCTGGCAGTTGTCTGGCTGCTGTGCCCTGTCTTGGGTCAGGGAGTGCAGCATGGGTGTCCTCTGGCGACAGATCCGATGGCCTGACCCATCTACCCATTTCAAGCTGTCACTCGTGTCCTGCAGACTGGCTTTCTCCACGTGGCCAGCGCCCGGAGGCTCCTGGATGCCCACGAAACAACCCTCAGTCCCGCCGTCTAGTGGGTGACACCGCTGCGTGTCCTGGGCATTCGGGGCCCCATCGCGCTCAAGTAGGTGGCATCGTGCGCTATGGACCGTGGGTGGCAGGGAGGGCTTTTCCAGGCCAGCGTTCGAATGCCAGTCATGTCCCCGGAGCTGGGCCACCTGGGCGCCCCCTGGCACGGGCTGCCGGCCAGGCACACAGTAATAACAGCTCTGCCCACCAGCATCAGCGTTTTGGCTGGCGGCACTGGCCCACCTGGCGTGAGGGAGCCTGGGGTCCTGGCAGCAGGCATTCAGCGGGTCCTGCCGGCCTCCAGGGAGGGGCAGGTGCTGGGGGGCCCTGTGCAGGGTGGGGGCCCTGGAGCTCTGCTCACTGCCATGGCGTGAATGCTGGCCCCCATGGTAAGGCTGCAGGACGTGCGCGTCCACGCTGGACAGGGAAGCGTGGAGCCTGCCTGCCTTGTGCTCACATCCTGGCATGGTCGACTCCGCATGGCTGTCCGGCACATAGGTGGAGCCTCGCATTTCCTTTCCACTGCTAGGACATGGCAGCCTTTGCTGTCGATCTGCCGGCTCCACTCTCCAGTCCCCGCGGGGCTGCAGCCGAGTCGAAGCCATCAAGGGCTGCGTGGTGGCGGCTTCTGAGAACGGAAGGCCCTGGGCCTTCTCCTGGCCCTTGGTGGCAGCAAAGGTATCGCTGCGCAGAGGAGGAAGAGGGGGGGGCGACGAAGAAGGCGCCCTTTTCTTGTCAGGAACATACCAGACTGGCCCAAAAGTTGATCTCCCAGAAGTGACCAGTTTGGGCTCCACGTTGTCCTCTGGCCTGGAGGCTTCCCAGAGGTGGACTTGGTAGAGGATATTCTCGGTGGAGGAGGAGGCATCAGGCTTGGGCAAGGTATGGTCAGGGGTGCTGGAGCTGGTGGAGAAGGAGCCATACGCGGAATCACGTTTGCTGTGACTGCCCAGGTGGTCGATGCTGCTATTGGATTTGGCAGCTGAGAGGCGACCGGATGGGCAGGGCTGGGAGACGTGGTCCAAACTCTCCATGCTTCCCACGGAGCTGAAGCGGTCCGAGGCGCGCTGCAGGCTCGTCTGCTCCCAGGAGCTGGACAGGTCATGAGACAAGGACAAGATCACAAGCCACGAGTCTGCTTTAGCACCGAGACATGGGGAAGGGCAAGACTGGAGGGCAAGGACATTGTAAACACGTCCTATAGTAACTGCCTAGGACAAGCTCACGGGTCATGCGTTCTACTTGCCAAGTGCTTTTGTAATGACGGCATTATTATTATTATTATTATTATTATTATTATTATTATTATTATTATTATTTTATTTCTTCTGTGTGCACCAGTAGTAGGACTTGAACTCAAGGCCCTCTGATTTTGCTTGGCCCTTTAGCTCAAGGCTGCTTTTACTGTCCTGGCTAGCTTTGAACCGTGATCCTCAGATTTTCAACAAAGGTGAGTGACCTACACCCAGTGACAACTGCTTTTGATCTTTTTTCTTTTTCTTTTTATGCTAGTAATAGGGCTTGAACTCAGGATCTCATGTTTCTGCTTAGCTTTTTTAGCTCACGAATGGTACTCGACCACTTGAGCCACAACTCCACTTCCAGCTTTCTCCTGGTTAATTAGAAATAAGAGTAACATCTCTTATGGGGCTTCAACCTGTGATCCTCAGATCTCAGTCTCCTGAGTAGCTATGAGTACAAGGGTGAGCCGCCAGTACCTGTCTACAATTGCTTTTTTTTAATGCTGACACGTTCTCGAAACACATTACCCATATTACTAGCAGACAATGCCTTGAATCGATGCTTCCATGATCTGAATGTAATAGAGGCTAGCACCTGACAACTCATACACTCAGAATCATTTTTCAATTCTTAAACCGTGAAGGGAAAATAAATCAAAGGAATAATTCATAGTTCTCCAATATGGCCTGTGAGAATGATAAGGAATTCAAATTTCAGTTGATGAATAAAGTTTTCCTGGAACACAAGTGTGGCCGTTGCTCTACTCGCTGTCTGCAATCAAATGAAAACTTACAACAATAAAAGAAACTGGTGCTGGTGGCTCAAGCCTGTATGCCTAGGCTGAGATCGGAGGAAGTTGGTTCAAGACCCAGCCAGGGCAGGAAAGTCTATGAAACTCTTTAATCGGTAAAAAGCAAGAAGTAGAGCTGTGTTTCCAGTGCTGGGGTGCCAGCCTTGAGCAAAAAAAAGCTAAGGGACAGACAGCCCCAATTTTCAGTTCCATCTCCAATATTAATACAATAAAAAAAAAACTAAAAAAAAAAAAAGAAAGAAAAAGAAATCCCCTCCTTGTATAACAGAGATAAGCCAGTAAAAAGATAGATAAAAATACACTACTCATGCATGCCTAAAAATCTGCACAATTTGTCATATTTCACATAGACACACAAGCATACAGGTTGTAGATGAATACATATACGGGAATGCATGTTTCCCTCTCTCACACCCTTGTTCACCTGTCTCACCATTTCATTGTTTTATTTTTATTTTTTTATGCTGGTCCTAGGGCTTGAACTCAGGGGCGCCATCTCGGATCATTCTTTTGCTCAAGGCTACTGTTGTACCACTTGAGCTATAAGCTCCACTTCTGGCTTTTCGAGTAACTTATTGGATACACGAGTCTCACGGACTTTTCTGCCCAGGCTGGCCTCAAACGGCAATGCTCACATCTCAGACTCCTGAGTAGCTGGGGTTGTAGGCATGAACCACCAGTGCCGGGCTCATTGTGTTATTTTAATGGAGCGTCTACGGCCTCGTCTCATCGGAAACATCAAGGGCACTGTCAAGTACAGAGAGCGCTGGGATTGCTGAGCATTTATGAAACATTACTCCGGCTGTGCTTGGTCTGAGGAAATGAGTACCTACCTTGCATGGTGCTGGACGTGCCAGGAAGGGCAGCCACTGGCACCAGGGAGCTGTGAAGGTACAAGTTCAGGATGGCCATCAGAGAACTTGGTGGCATGCCAGGAATGAGGCCGCCAGCTTGATTCATTCCTCCTGGAAAACAATATGAACACTGAGAACTTGGCCCACTGGACACCTTCATGCCAAGGTGGCAAAACAAGAATGGAAAATGATTTCACTGCTTACTTGAGATACGGCAAGCACTTCCCACTGTTTTAGAGCTCTTATTTTTTTCCTTCTTCTTTGGGTCCAAGACTGGGACTTGAACTTGGTACTTGAGGCTTCTGCTCACTGGCTAGTGCTTTACTACCTGAGCGCTAGACCGACGTGCCCAGTGCACACGGATCATCAGAAGCTCAAAAATATTGTAGATCAATGTAAAAAATAAATCAAGCATATTTTCTACATCTATCAACCTTTTCCCTACCCTCCAGAGCCAATAAAACCAGGCTCTCTTATCCTTTGAGTTTCAGCTTTTACCGAACCACATTTCTAAGCACATGTGAAGATGGTAGGATCAAAAGTTCTGTTACTGCACATAGTGGAACATGCCTGTCAATCTCAGCATTCAAGATGCAGAGGCAGGAGGGTCACAGGTTCAAGGTCATGCTGGGCTAGAAATGAAAAAAATGACTATGTGTGGCAACTTAAAAGATGGCTGTAAAACCTTTTGCTCTTTCTCACCCAAGTCAACCTTGCATCACACCCCCACCTGTACAGTGGACTGGCCCAATAAACTTATCTACACGCAGGTGCATGCACACCCACCCCCATTCCAGTCCACATGGACCTGCACTCACCCCTTAACAAGTGTTGATCCAAGCAACTTGTACAAGAATAAGGAACAACTAGGCCGGGAGTCTGGCCTAGTGGTTAAAGTGCTTGCGTCTAGCATGCACGAAGACCCGGGTTCGATTCCTTGGCACTACATACATAGGAAAAAGCCGGAAGTGGTGCTGCGGCTCAAGGGGTAGAGCTCTAGCCTTGAGAAAAGGCCCAAGGACAGTGCTCAGGCCCTGAGTTCAAGCCCAGGACTGGCAAAGAATAGGTACAACGAATATTCTAGGACACTGGAGTTGTCCTAGAACAAGAGACTTTTGCTTTATCTCCTTTTTTCAAAGGGAACTCTACCATTGGGCTAGAGTTAAAACCAAGCAGGAGTATCCCCATGCCCCACACTTTCTAGATAGGCTGGCCCAAGAGACACGCTTGACTGTCTTTAGACCGATTAAACCCCCTCCGCTTCCTTTAATGTATGTGGCCTGGCCCAAGTGATTTCCTCATCTTTTACATTCTCCTCCCCTCCAACCATTCAAAATGGGTTGGCCCAAAGGGGGCTTGGTTAATTCTATCCAAGTTAACTTTGTCTAGGTGAATTTTGAACACTTCCCCCCCCCGAAATTTGAGCTGTCCCAATAGACAACTCTGTGACATCCATTTGTGCTCCCTCCACCCTTCAAAATGGGCCGGCCAGACAATGTTTAACTCCATTCCTATGGACTTGTACCCCCATTCCTTTCAATACAGCTGGCCCAAGAAACCTGCACAGCCACAAGCGGAGTAAATGACAATTCTAGTGCTTTTAGGAAATCTTGCAGCTACTTGGCAGATCTCTTACAGTGTTTTCTCTGAAGGAAGCACCTGTCACCTGAGCACGCATACCTTTCTTGCCCCGCTCACCCTCTCTGGGCCTTGCTTTCGCAGTCTCAGCAGGGATCTCAGTGCAAAGAGCAGGAGTTGGGAAATGCTCTTTTCAGCAAAGCTGTGGTCTTCCCTCCACACAAGGTGCACACGCTGGTGCGCTTTACCCTACCTGGCCCTTAGAAATGTGGGCACTCTGAGCAGAGTACGGACACAAGAACGAAGGAAACAAGAACGTTCACATGTTAGACTCTCCAAGTTCATCAAGTTCCTACCTAAAGGCCCAAGCCAGACTCCCTTGCATTTGCATGTCATCCTAGCAGTTGCGAGGCTGAGTCGGAAGGGATTTGAGAACCAGGTGAAACTGGGCTACATAGTAAAATCCCGACTGGGGGGGGGGGAAAAAAATCCTCAAATACAATCAAGAGACTGGGAACAACGAATGGCTCGTGCCACCGTGTGCACCAAGAGGGGAAAAAGCTTTCTGGTTGACTTTCACCTGTTCTCAGTCAGGATCCAAGGGCTAAAAGTAGGAAATCTGTTCTCATCTTTGCAACAAGGCTCGTGTTCTCTCCCCATGAGGAATACACAGGGTCTTTACCCCCACCTAGTCCCTAGAAATATGTGACTTCTGACCAGGACACGAGCACGTATCATGAGAGTCCCAGCATGTGCAGCAGAAATGGGGAGGAATGACAAATCCCCATGTTAGGACCTCCAACTACACAGAGCTGACACAACAGTCCCGAGTGACGCGATTGACAGGTAAATCTCACCAGTACAATCGTAGTAACTCCTTTATACAACAAAAGAAAGCTACATACTCAGAGCTCATGCCTGAATTCCTAGCTCCTAGGAGACTGTGATAAAAAAGATCCCAGTTCAAGGCCATTCCAGGCAGAAATGCCTTTGAGACACCATCTCAATCTACGGCTTGGCTGGTTGGTCTCAGCCTGTTATACGAAGGATTTAAAATAGGCCGATTCCAGCCCAGGAAGTGAGACTATCTAAAAAATAACCAGTGCATGGGGGCCTAGAGTTTGGCCTAATGGTAGAGTGCTTGCCTAGCATGCACGAAGACCTGGGTTCAATTCTTCGGTATCACATACATAGAAAAGGGGTGCAGTGAGGCTCGAGTGGTAAAGCTCTAGCCTTGAGAAAGCCCAAGGACAATGCTCAGGCCCTGAGCTCAAGCCCTAGTACAAGAAGCCAAGGAAAAGAAACGAAGAAAATGTCACCATGCCACCTGTTTTCTGGCCTCCGTCTTTCTCTAAGCCATAGAAACCAGTGACTGGCAAAACCAACTGTCACCAAACCAAAAAAAATAGACTGTGGCCTTCGTTGAAAACCCTCTACCCGAAAAGCATGTGCTCCAAACCTGACCATCAAGGTGTCTGGGGACAGAAGTAGACACCAAAGGAGACGAGATGACAATTGAACAGAGACATATCCATAATACAATGCTGCATATGTGCCCAGAGCTTCCTGCAACGCGGAGGGAGCAGCGTCCGTCTCCTTCTTCAAGCACACGACACGGCAAACGACTTCCAGGAGAAAGAGTTAGTCAAAAATTCTGTGCTTCCAGTCTGTGTCACCCACCAGACAGGTGGCGTGGCTCCTATCCAACCCCACACCCATCCAATCTCCACCCCTCCCCACCTGGAACCTCACGAGCTCCGCAACCCACCTGAGCAGACAGCACGGTTAGGTGACGATGACAAGTCCTTTGTTTCTAAGCATCTCAGATTGGGGGGGGGACAAGGAAGATCCCGAGTCCCCCGGGGCAGTGACGGCAAGATCACCTTGCCTCAGCCCAGGAAACAAGACGCCGGGGCTTTGTGAACCTGGTCCCCAGCCATCCTATCCCAGGATCATGAGAAATGAAAGACAGCAGCGAGCACCTGCCATCCAGGAGAGGCTCTCTGTGGGAAACTATTATTCAAAGGCTGCTTGGCAGATGTCAGCCGTGTGGTTTCACCTGTCTCCCGTCCAAGGCAGGTGGCCTGTGGCACCCAGGCAAGGGTTGAAGCAATCCAGCGGATCATTTGTGCATGCTCTCGAGCGGGAAGGCACAAGTTTATAGATGAGGCCAGGTATTCCATGGAGAGGACCATTCTAATGAACTTTCGCTGCTGGGGATGGAACCCGTGGCCTTGTGCGTGCTAAGCACACACACTACCTGTGAGCTCTGCTTCAGTCTAGCTGCGTTTTTTTATTAAGAAGCAATACTCCATCCTGGGGAAAAAGTATATTTTATTTCTGTCACTGGGATTTGAACTCGGCCTTGTATTCTATGACTCCGGCCAATGTTGCATTTAGTTTGTTTCTAGATAGGGTCTTGGGATTTTCCCATTCTGGCCTTAAGACCTCCATCTTCCAATGGAGAAAAGAATCGCCATACCTGGTTTGTTCTTTCGGGATAGGGTCTTGCGAATTGCTCCAACTATCTCCCTACGCTCACCGTGAGCCTCAAATCCTCCAAACTGTGCTTCCTGAGGAATTGGGGTAATAATACGTGTGGTGCCAGGCCCAGCTCACAGTCAACATAGTTTTTGTGCCAATATTTGGACACCAACTCAGAGCCTAAGTTTCTTTGCTCAAGACTGGGGCTCTTGAGCCACAGCTCCATCTCCAGCTTCTTGGTGGCTAATTGGAGATAAGAGTCTCTTGGATTTCTTTGCTTTGGCTGGCTTGGAACCATGATGCTCACGCTCAGATCATCACAGCCTCCCGAGCAGCCAGGTTTACAGACATCAACCATCAGCACACGGCTTCAAGATGAACACTTTTCAAAGCACTCCATGCTGCTTCTGCAATCAAAACGTGCGGAGCTTTCCAAGACTCTAGTGTGTATGGACACCTTTGGATGTAAAGCCAATTATCATCAGCTGGTGCGTGACGGCTCAGTTCTAGTATTAACTCAATCGCCAATTTGGAAAGTTTCCTTTAACACGTCTAAACAAAGCGCCACGTTCAACAAGTTTTCTGTCCCGTGGGCAATAATGTTCTCTACATCTAGAATTTTGTTGTTATTAATTAGCATATATTAATTGTATTATTTCCATATATGCAGATAATGTAGTCTGATCAAATTCAGTCCATCTACTTCTACTGTTTCAAAATTCAGATAGAAATGTTTTTAAAGAAATTTTACAACACCCAAGTATGTTATTTAAATAATGCTTAGATATATATGCATTTGAATTAACCACTTGGTTTTTATGCCTCATTAGGCATTGTTACTTAGAGTATTAATTCTACTTAAACAACATAATAATTCTGTACACACCCCTATTTAAAAGAAACTGTGAGTATAGAGAATGCCAAACAGGGCTCTAAGTTATGATTCCCATCTGTCCTGCTGGGTGCTCATGGTTCACGCCTATAATCCCAGCTGCTCAGAAGGCTGGGATCTAGGATCATGGTTTGAAGCTGGCCCCACTAGAAAAGTCCCTCTGAGACCTTTATCTCCAGTTAACCACCAGAAAACCACAAGTAGTGCTGTGACTCAATTGGTAGAATGCTATCCTTGAGCACAAAGAGGCTCAGAGACAGCACCTAGGCCCTGAGTTCAAGTCCCACAACTGATAAAGAAAAAGAGAGTGGAGCTCTGGGTTCAAACCCCAATATATTCTCATTCTCTCCCCCCCCTCTCTGTCTCTCTCTGTCTCTCTGTGTCTCTCTCTCACACTCACACACACCAATATTGAAATAAATGTTCTATTTCTTAAAATCTACTTTCTTTTAAAAAAAAAAGCCATTAATTCTGTCAAAAAAGAACATACAGATATTTTGGTAGAAAATCCCCGAAGGATTTAGAATGCTGGCTATCATTGTAATTACACACACACGTGTGCGTGGAGGACTTGGTGCAAATCAGATGACCACAGTGGCCTGGGTAAACCAGTTAGCCCTCACGTGTTATGTTCTCCTCCCTCTTGTCACGGTAAGCATGGAAAGGGGTCCCCATCTTACCTTTTGACCACCAGCTTGAGGGTCTTATGGGACCCTTTCACCAGGCAAATGGCTTCCTGTCTGAACCCCGAGAGGCCCACGTCATTGATGCCCACAATCTCATCTCCAGCCAGGAGCTTGTCCGCAGCTGCCGCTTTGCTGCCTTCCTCGACCTGCAACACACAACGGGCTTGCATGAGCTTCGCCTGTGAGAAGGGACCGTGCAGTCACGCCCTACTTCTTTCCCCAAGGACCGACTGGAGCTTCTGTGCATCACCGACAGAACGAGAAGGCTTGGACATTCTCACAACCGAAACCATGAAATCCACACACATGGGTTCATTTTCCGCATCCATGCCATAAAAGGGGGCCATTTTCTTAATTGGCTCAACATTTCCTCAGACATCAATCCCATTATCTAGTTTTTGCAACCATTCCATGGTTCATACTACAGTCCGAGCACTATACATTCAATCACGTAAGGCATGTAATTTTTTCCTGGTGTGTTTCGGTCTATTCCACAACATGTTCCCAAACCACCCACTGCAAAACCATCATGCCCATTTGCAGCCACTTTCCAATGCTGCCGGCCTTCGGCCATCTCTAATGTACTTCTCTCTTTCCTTCCCTCCCCTTCCTGCTCCTCCTCTCCCTTCCCCTTCCCTTCTTTTGCACAGGGTTTTGCTATATATCCTAGGCTGGACTTAAACTCATACTCTTCCTGCTTCAATTCTGGTGCATGCCAGAATTCAAGGCATGTACCACCATGCCCAACTCGAACGCACGTTGTACGCCCACAGATTTGCCTACTTGGAAAAGTTCACGTAAATGTAATCATACAATGTGTGTTCTTCTGTATCTGGCTTCTTTGGCTTCACATAATGCTGCTAGGGGGTCAACTATGTCATGGCCTGAGTTTACCGCATCCCTTTTTATATGGCTAAATAACATACCATAGTATGAACTATGGTTTTGGTTTTGGTGTTTGATGCCAGTTCTTGAGCTAGAATAATTTTTCTTTCCATTGGCTTCCTTGCCAAGAGGCTGTGTCCTCCGGATATTTATTGTGCTTTCCTGGGAAAGTAGTTAAAAAAAAAAGAAAAAGCTTTTAAAAACTTCCACGGTATAGTCTTATCTAACTTCTCAAATTCAGTTGCATTTATTAGGCTGGAACTTGAGAAAAACCAATTTAAAGTTGACACTGGGTTTTCAATGAATCATAACCACGATCGTATGGAATTGCTCCAATGGGACCTCAGTCACAACACTGGGTCCATATGCTTTCTGGCTCATAGACCAATTCTACTGGGGCTCCCTTCCTTTAGAAAGGAAGCCTGACTCACCCAGGGCAAGCACGGAGGTCTGACTGCCTGTGATAACAAGGAAGCCCACAGGAATGGCAAGCTACCCACCCTGGTGTGTGCACACCAAACAAAAGAATTCCTCCCCGATACCCCGAATTGTAGGTCCGAGCAAGCTTGGCAGTCAGGAGGAAAGGTTAAGGCTGGGCAGAAGCCAGGCACTGAAAAGACTCTGGGTCCATGAGCATCTGTGAATGAATAAAAAGGCCTGCAAGAGGAAGGCTGGCTCCACCCAACAGGGAGCAAGGGAGAGCCCAGGACACAGGCAAAGGTGTCAGCCTACCCTACTCCCATGCAGGTAGAAAAGAAGCCTAAAAGGATAACAGCTAAAAACAATCCCCAGAAAGGGAGGATTTACATCTAAACAACGTGAACGCAAAGGGTAAAGGATCTATCAGAGCCAGGTACGACGAGAGGTTCACGCCTAGAATCCTAGCTTCTCGGGGGGCTGAGATCTCAAGGTCACAGTTCAAAGCCAGCCAGGGCGGGAAAGTCCATGAGAGTCTTAACCTCCACTTAAGTACCAGAAAAGCTGGAAAGTATGGAAATTAACTCCGAGAACTGAAAATAAAAGGGTTTTTTTTTTTTTTTTAAATCGTAGTATTTGCAGTTCTTTTTCTTCTTCTGGTATTTTTCCCTTTTGTCCCAGCTTTTTTTTTTATGTATCCTTTATCTTGTAGGTAAGTTTATTTGATTTTTTTTTTTTGGGAGGGGGGGCAGGGAAGCACAGAAACCATGGGATAAAGGGTGATGTAATTCCGTAGTGACACTCACTAGACATTATGTTGGAAATGAGCTAACTCGGAAGGAGGGGACAGAGGCCCATGGCCTCCAAGGTGTAAGACTTAATTTTTAACAGCATTTCTCGTGCACTACCTGCCTGCAAACTTTTCTTCTCTTTGTTCTTTCCTGCCCAGGCTTGGCTTTGAACCTCAACTTTCACATCTTAGCCTGCCGAGTAGCTAAGATCTAAAGATAATAGGCATGACCCACCTGCAACCGGATTGTAAAACTTTTTTTTTTTTTTTACGGATGAAGTCTTGCTATGCTGTTCAGGATGATTCCCACCCAACTACCACGCTCAAGCACTGCTTCTGCCTCCATCTCCAAAGTAACTGGGAATAGAGATGTCTGTCACTATGCCTGGCATTGGGTAGGAGGAGTTTTCTTCCTCTCAGGTTGATCATACAAAAAAAAAAATGGTAAGAAGGGTTAGTTGTCTAAGCCTGGCAGAGTAGCACTTGCCTATAATCATGGTTCTTTAGCAGGCAGAAGCAGGAGAATCAAAAGTGTGAGGCAAGCCTGGGCCCCATGGTGGGGATGGAGGAGGGAGGGGGTAGGGGGAGGGATGGGTTAAGACATACCCTAGGATACCCAGAAGGCTAAGGCTGTATTTTTAAGCCACTCTAGCATTATAAAAAGAAGAAAGTTACAATTTATAAATAGGGTGATTGCAAAAAGTTTAGCCTCACTACATTATGTGAAAACCAGACATTTCTCCTATTTAAAGGAAATACAAGGATAGTTGCCAATAGCTCACGCCTGTAATCCCAGCTATTCAAGAGTCTGAGATCACGGCATGAATGTCCATTAGACTCTATTTTTTTTTTTGCCAGCCCTGGGCCTTGAACTCAGGGCCTGAGCACTGTCCTTAGACTTTCTCAGGGCTGGAGCTCTACCACTTGAACCACAGCACCACGTCTGGCTTTTTTCCATGTTATGTGGTGCTGAGGAATCGAACCTGGGTCTTTATAAACAAGGACCCCCAATAAATCTCTCCTCCTTCAAGTTGTGACCATTTGAGCCACTCTACTAGCCTTTCTCGTGTTTTTTTTTTTTCTTTTTCCCCCCAAGATCATGTGTGGGTGGCCTGGATTTAAATTCTATTTCTGCTTCACTCTGTTGCTGTAGATTAACTGGCACGCACCACTGCACCCAGACCTAGCCCTTCCCTATGTCCCTAGGGACGACAGGCGTATGTCATTGCACCCAGCAATTGGTAGGCATGCTGTCTTTCAAACGTCTTTTTACACAGAATAATCTACAAACATGATTCCTAGATCTTTGTCTCCTACGTAGCTTGAGAGAGATTCAGCTACTTAGGCTTGAAGGCCTAAGTTCTTATACATTGGGAGACTGAAAGTTTAAACCCTGGCCTGTCGGGGTATTCGACAAAAGAGATTTTCCTGGTTCTGTGGACATTGACCTGGAAAGTGAATCATGACTCTGAAATGCAGCGGAAAGAAGACAATCAATCAAGCAGAGCAACCAGAGAGCCACCCGGCAGGAGTCACAAGGGAACACAGACTCCAAATCTATGTGCAACATGTCTCATCTCTGAGGCGGGGTGAAAAAGAAATTAAGGGAAAAGACGTCAAACCAGTTAAAATGAATGACCAGCAATAGATGAATGAGTCTCACAAAAAATACTGACAGAAAGTGAGTGAAAAACGAGAGCAAAAGAAAGCAAGAGCAAAGTCAAGAGAGCCAGCGAACGCACAAGACAAACATCAAGGAGGCAGAAGAGTAAGAAAATGAGAGAAAAATAAAAGAGCAAAGGCAAGAAAAAAGTGAAATAAAGAAGGCGAGAGCAAAAGTGTGAGAACGAGACCGAAAATACAAGAAAATGAATGAGAAGTAATGCACCTACTACCTGGCAAATGTAACTGTAACCCCTCCATACATTACCCCAACAATAAAAAATTAAATTAAATTGAATTTAAAAGAACGGGACATGAGATTGAGCTGACATTCAACAGAATATGCAATTGTGTTTCCAAATGAATGAAGTCTCCAAATGAATAAGGAACCAGAATCACATTGCCACCCCCTAGAAAACTGACAATCAGATAGTTCACAAATTCCATCCACATTTAGTCTGTCTGGCTGGGTTTGGTCCCCACATGATCACCAAGCTGTGTCATTGGGACTGAATAATTTGCCTGGAAATTGTCTTATTTTATAGATTTTTTTTTTTGCCAGTCCTGGGCTTGGGCTCAGGGCCTGAGCACTGTCCTTGGACTTTCTCAAGGCCAGAGCTGTACCACTTGAGCCTCAGCACCACTTCCGGCTTTTTTCTATGTATGTGGTACCGAGGAATCGAACCCGGGTCTTCATGCACGCTAGGCAAGCACTTTAACCACTAGGCCAAACTCCCGGCCCTAGATGTACTAATTTTATTATTAAAACCTTTCTTTAGTTTTGTTTTTTTTTTTAAGAAAAAATACAAGAAAAGGAAAGCAGAGTGCAAACGTGAAAAGAGAGAAAAAGCAGGAGCAAAGAGTGAAAATGAGGAGATCCTGCAGCAAAAGGCTCAAATGAAAGCGCGCCAGGCGAGGTGGCTCACCTGTCATCCGAGCTACTCAGGACGTTGAGATGTGAGGATCCAGGTTCAAAGCCAGCCCAGGCACAAAAGGACCTGAGCCTCTTATCTCCAGTGAACCTCCAGAAAATGGGAAATGGGGCTTGGCTCAAGGGTAGGGCGGTACAGGATGGATGGAAATAGATCCAGACAGGCAAGCAGACAGCCAACTAAATATGAAGAAAATGCATGATAAAAGATGGCCCTTTCCCACCAAATCAAACCTCATTATTCCATGGAAAAAAAAAAAATCAGAAAAAATTCTGAGAGAAAAGCACGTTGCCAGTACCTAAGCAGCGGAAGATTCAATGTATTGTGGTGTCCTGGGAATAAAACACATACACAGAAAAGGGCCCATAAGGAGACACTAAGGAAATCAGTTAACAAAAAAATAATCTAATGACATGGACTGGTTCATTGCTTTCCCAGGCAAAGCAACAGGGAAGGAAAATAGGGGTAGACAGAGCCAGAACACAGACACACAAGAGGCATCTCAGGTCCTGACCTCGACCCAGCTGTGGAATGCCAAGGCATGCCTAAGCCTGGGTGGCTTGTCAGCTTTCTGTGCGGTGACAGAGAAGGAAAACGATTAGAACGGGATTAAAAAGTAACCGGACATATATAGCAGATAACATGGGTACCAAGACGTGTGAAAGGGTATCCATGCATGTGAATGAATGCACCTTCTATCTGGCAAATATCATGTAAACCCTTTTACTAATGACAATAAAAAAAAAAAAATAAAAGAAAAATTCCCAACTATTTTCTAAAACGGAAATAGTAAAAGAAAACATTGTAAAGCAGGTGCTGGTGGCTCACGCCTGTAATCCTAGCTACTCGGGAAACCTAGATCTAAGGATCTGAAGACCGAGGTTCAATGCCCAGCCAGGGAAGAAAAGTCCCTGAGACTTTTATCCCCAATGAACCAGAAAAAAAAAAAAACAAAAAAAAGGCCAGCAGAGTGCTAAGAGTATTCGCCTGGAGCAAATCAAGTGAGAATGCAAGGCCTTGAATTCAAGCTTAGTATTGGCACAAAAAGGAAAGGGGGTAAAGAAGACTCCCTTGGATCAAACAGAGAAAGCATGAGACGCCAGGCCCACACAGCAGACTGGACAGGACAGGACCTGGGAACAGCACAGGGCTTTAAGATCCTGCGAAACCACCCAGGGGATATACAGAAGGCTTTGTCCATTCCATCGTCAGGTTAATAACGATAGCGGCTTTTTCTCTATAGGACAAGAATTCAGGGTTACTTCCTGGGGTCAGGGAGAGGCAAGATGAAACACATTTTTCACATTACTTGGCTTATTAGATTTTCCTAACAATCTTATAATACATTAAAAAAAAAAAACCATCCCGGAGCACAAGCAAAGACGGGGTTGATAGTGTAAGGATTTTAATGATCAACCTCGCCCAAGCCACAAAGTTAGACACTCCTAAAGCCTTGCCTGTGTCAGGAGCCATAGGAAAATACCTCCGTGCAGATAGCAGAGCTTCAGGGAAGGTAGCCCGGTGAGAACCAAGCTCCCAGGCTCCATTCCAAACACACTGGGGAACTCCAGCTCCAACCAGCTTTTTACACTGCCAAAGGTTGTTTATCTTCCAAACAAACACACACACACACACACACACACACGTGTGCATGTGCATGCATGCATGCACACACACACACATCATGCATTTTTCCTGTGAACCTCTGGTACTCCACACAGTCAAAGCTGAGCACCTTGGATCTTCTGGGTCACATTTCCTTGTTTCCAGTTTGCAAATGAACACGTGTGGTTCGTATATTTACGGTAAAGATTATCCCTGAATTCTTCCCAGTCACAGAGGAATCAGCAAGATGGACAAGCTAACCCTGCTTTTTATGAAGCTCAATTCCTGCAAGGTCTGCTAGAATCTCTCCTCTCTAGCGCTTTTAGCAGCACGCCAACAGGCCAAGCAGAACACACGGCAAGCAACCCACCTCCCAAACAAGCCACTTGGGTTTTTCTTATGCAAGGTGAAATTTCACAACAAGTCCAGCCAGGCACTGGACTCTCCCAGTATGTGAGTTAGTGTTGTGTTACTGTAACGAAAACCCTGGGATCATTGTCTTATCAGGAGTAGAGGTTTATTCCTGCCTCAGTTTACTCACTTGGCTTCATTCCCTTTGAAGGAGGAAGGGGCAGAAGAAGCAACTCATCCCAAAGCTGCTGGAAAGCAAAGACGTGTCTGGGAGACTCTTATCTTCTGTTAACTAGCAAAAGGCCTGGAGTGGAGACAGGGCGCAATGGCTGGAGCACTAACTTTGAGTGAAAAGACAAACAAGAGTCAAAGGACCTGGGATGGGGGAGCTAAAGTCCCACTATTCCCTCAGTGACCTAACTTCTTTCCACTACATTCCGATCAAATAGAAAAGGCTGGAGGTAGAGTCGTGGCTCAAGTGGTAGGGTGCCAGCATGGAGGGGGAAAAGCTAAGGGAAAGCACCTAGGGAACTTCAGAACCACACCCCAAAAAGAAGCATTATGTGTTAAAAATGATGGGGTTTTCACTCTGTGAAAAGTGAGCATTTGTAGGAATCTTTTCTTGTTGTCTCTCAATGACCAGTAAGAGTTAATGATATAGTCTTGGGAACAGAGAAAAAAAAAATTTTTTAAGTATACGTGAAGCCTAGGATTGAATTTCCAGCCCAAAAATAGAAATAAAATAACTACAAATTTTTAAAGGGGGAGGAGCAAAGTGATAATCATCAAAGAAAGGCGTTGGGGAATAAGATTTTTAAATTTATTTTTGAATATATTTTAAAATTTACACACACACGTGTGTGTATGTGTGTGTGTGATTTGAAGACGGGCAAGCAGGAAAGCCCGTAAGACTCTTATCTCCAGTGAACCACCAAAAAAGCCAAAACTAAGAGCTACGGCTCAAGGGATAGAGCACTGACCTTGAGCAAAAACAGAAAAAAAAAAAAAAAGAAAAATTCATGACTCCTTTGATCTTTTGGCAATGCAACCTGAGATGCTTTTCCTTTAATAGTGACCCTCAAAGAGAATCTTCCAGCAACTTTAAGTTTCAGACAGAGACTTTAAAAAAAAACCTCTTTCAAACATATAATTACTCCCTAACCTTTGGAACCTTGATATTGCAGGAGATTTCCCCGCACCAACCCCCCCTCCTCAAGCTCTCATGGCAAGAATAGTGAACTTTTGAATCAGGAAAAGTCAATTATTCCTGTCTCTACGCCACTAAGTCTGAAAGTGGGATACTTCATCCCAAAATGGGAAACTGCTTCCCTCCTTTGACGGAAGCAAACGCACCACTCTGCCTCCTGTGATGCAGAGAACATGGGAGAGACTCATGTATTCCAACTTAAAACACTTTTTCTCCTGCTCTAGCTAGAAATCAACGAGCTTTTAATGTTTAAACTGTTGTTTAAACTAAAAGGATGAAGTGGAGAAACCCCAGGATGTAATTAATTAAATTCAAACTTCAATTTACAATGTAAATTGAATGGTGAGGATGAGGCTCAGTGTTTCCAAGTCCTTGTCTTCGATGATGAAGCCCTGGGTTTAATCTCCGGCACTTTAATAAATACGTCAGTTAATGTGTGAAATGAATAAATGAATGAGATCTTAAATATTGTTGCTTCGGTTTGTGAAAATGTGGCTCAAGTAGGAAGGCACTATTCTTAAGTGAAAAACCTAGTGAAAAGCCAGTGCGTTCAAACTCCAGTAAAGAGAAGGAAAAGGAAAAACTCTTTGTAATTGTTAATAGGAATATTTCTATGTCATCTACCTTGTCGTTTCTGGTGGAAATCATCATTATAAGTATTCGATCTCAGCAGAAGCAGCTGGCTGGTTATAGCCGCTATTCACAAACACAAAGATGCGGAACTATTATGTATGTGTGGTTGATAGTGATGCTTTTTACCAATTTCTAAGAGAAAAGGACTCCGATAGCTACTTTGTAAATTACGGGCCATAAAAGTTAAGGCAATTAAAGACAAGAATTAATTTTTTTTCATATATTTTCATTGTAATTAATACAAGCGTTACATGATATTTGCCACATAGAAGGTGCATTAATTCACATACATTGATATCCTTTCTCATATCTTGGTCCCCATTTCCCTCCGCCCCCCCACCCCCGCCCCTCATCTTGTGACAAAAATTAATTTTTAAAAAAAAAGGAAGATGTTACGGCAAGACGTAAGGCAGGAACAAAGGAAGCAAAGAGGGAAAAAAAAAAAAAGGATGCACGGAAACAGAGAGAGAGCATGATTAAACTGAAGGAAGAAGGTATCAAAAAAGAGAAAGTAATCAAGACCAGACAGAGAAAGTAAAAGAAAAAGAAAGGGACAGGATTCGTGGGACGCCCCCGCTCGTCAGGAGGCTGAGATCCGAGGATAGTTCAAAGCCAGCCAACTTTCCAGATAGGAAACTTGTGGGAATCTCCAATTAGACTGCAAAAAGCCAAAATTGGGAGCTGTAGCTCAAAGTAGTACACCAGGAAAAGACCCAACAAAAAAAAGAAAACTACAGACCTATCTAATGAACACAGATGCAAAACTCCTCAATCAAATACTAGCCAACAGAATCCAGAAACAAATTTAAAAAAAAAATTATACCCTACGACCAAGGAGGCTTCATCCCACAGATGCAAGGCTGGTTTAACGTTCGCAAATCAATCAATGTAATACATCCCATCAATAGAGCTAAGGGTAAGAATCATAGGATAATTTCTCTGGACGTGGAGAAGGCATTTGACAAAATACAACATCCATTATTCATGTTGAAAGCACTAGAAAAAAATAGGAATAAGAGGTACATTCCTTAAAATAATTAAAGCCATGCGTGAAAAACCTACAGCCAGTATTATACTAAATGGTGAAAGACTGGAACCATTTACCTTAAAATCAGGAATTAGACAGGGAGGCCCACTCTCTCCACTTCTCTTCAAGATAATGCTGGAACCCTCAGACCGGAAACCTTGAAACCACTGCACAATAGAGTTGCAGAGACACTGGAACTCAAAGGCACAGGCAACAGATTCCTGAACAGAATCCCAGGGTCACAGCAGATTGGAGAGAGACTCGATAAATGGGACTACTTAAAAAATAAAAAGTTTCTGCACAGATAAAAGCATAGCCGCTACAGTAGAAAGACGGCCAACCAACTGCCAGTGATTGCATACAGAGATGCCCTTCTTGAATACTTGTTAAAGATGTCATTTGAAATATGACGTAAAAATCAATGTTAATATATTCTTTAATAAAAGAAAAAGTGAGAAAACAAAAGACAAAACTGATTGGTAAAAAAAAAAAAAAATAGGTCAATATATAGGTAAATAAAAAGATTAGATGCATACAATTATGTGGATCATTTTGGGCTATTGAGTTGTCAACCTATTCTCAAATAACTCTGTCACTTGTGTTTCTGAAATTCACCTTTCTTGGAAGTATCATGTATGTAGTATAAATAAAGCCCATATAAATAAAAATAAAAATAAAAAAAAAAACAGATCACACAGCCCGTATATAAATAAAAATTTCAAGAAAGAATAGATCACAAGTACAGACTTCCTCTGTGGCTGGTTCTACACTGTTTGGAGAAGTGTATATATTCTTTCATCATTCGAGAATACATATGATTTATGTGTTATTCCCGTGGAGAACGT
This sequence comes from Megascapheus bottae, assembly GCF_031878675.1. Taxonomy (NCBI): domain Eukaryota; kingdom Metazoa; phylum Chordata; class Mammalia; order Rodentia; family Geomyidae; genus Megascapheus; species Megascapheus bottae. The sequence continues at coordinate 83,264 of NW_028327375.1, read as the reverse complement.
TATATGTTCTTTCACCGTTCCAGAATACAATATGATTCCTCTATTATTCCCATCCAAAAGATGAAGCAACTGGGATAAGGAAAATGAAATAAGTCACCTGTGAACATATCGTTAGTAAATGAAAGCACCAACATTTGATCACAGTACCCAAACCATACCACCTTCCATGGCTCCCTTTGCTCCTGAATCTACGACCCGACTCCTGCTCGCTGTTATAGGCCTCCCTCCTCGTCTCCCTCTTACCCTCTGTTCTATGATCCACGGCTCAGATCCAGACCTAATACACTTGCTGGTGGTCGAGTAGGTTAAGAATTCTTACAAAAACAAAAATAATGCGGCAAGCTAAGCTTGCCGGATGATTACAATGCAAGGTTCATTATAACCACCGGGCTAAACATCCCATAAAACTCCTAATCTTTGACATGCACATTAGATGTTAAAAAAAAAAAATAAATAAATCCACCTTTTATACCAAGTACTCTAGGCAGACAGAGTTCAGGATAAAAGGATCTCGAACCGACACCCTCCAGATTTTACACATTCATTCTCTTTCTTGCAAAGCACCCCAACTCAAGTCCAGGATGCGATCGACACAAGCTCTGGGAAGCCTGGGCATGGTCAATGAAGCCATTGGGGAGACTCAGAACTGGAGAATTGAGGGTCGAAGCTAGCCCAGTCATAAAATTCCCACAGACTCTATTTCCAATCCACTAGCAAATGTGTCCATCAAGGGGTAAAGCATCCACCGTACGCAGGTAAACCACAAGAGTGAAAGATGCTGAGTTCCACCAGTAAAAGAAAGGGTCGGGCCACTAATCATCTCAGCCACTCAGGAGGCTGAGATCTCACCAGTGTGCTTGGAAACCAGCTCATTTCCAATTCACTCATACAAACCAGGTATGGATCAAGCGGTAGATGGCCAATGAGCGCGCGAGACCTTGAGTTGCAGCTGCAGCACCACGACCAGACCGACGAGAGCTCAATGCGTCGGCATTTACAAATGCAGATAGGGAATTCGATCACGTACAAAGCTTTCCTTTTGCATCTTGTTGTTTCAAAGACCCTTCCATCACACCCAAGAGCCATCCCAGAGTTTAGGAAAGAAACGGAGGAAGCACAAATCCAAGCGTGTTGTGCATATGCACATTTTTTGTTGTTGTTGTTGTGCAGAACTGGGGCTTGAACGGATAGCATGAAACTCTCACGAAGCTTTTTCCGCTCATGGCTTCCAAGTGCGATCCTCAGATCTCCATCTCTTGAGTGGCTAGGATTTCAGGTGTAAGCTTCTGATGAGGGTCAGCAACAGTGGAGTTTTGTCTTTTTTTTTATGTACTTCATAGACCACCATGAAAAAAAAAAATCTCTACTCCACTGTCCCACCAACCCCCCACGTGCAGTGCGGAAAAAACGAACGCAGGGCCTTCAAGGGCTGAACCGCCACATGCAGTGTAAATGGTCATTTCTTACCATTGCAACGGCTCAATCGGCATGCGTGAATATCTCATCTGATTGCAAAACCATTGGAACGTCTTTTATGAGTTGCATCTCACACATAACTACTATGCTCTGCCACTGAAATCATCCGTCCGTGTGGGCTTTTGCTGATTAACTGGACATTAAATCTCTCAGATTTTTTCCTCACTGGGTGGCTTTGAACCACAATCTCAGTTCTCAGCCTGCAGAGTAGCCAGGATCATACTTAGAAGCCTTGCGGAGACGATGCCGTTCTTCAACAAGCTGCCTTCCCGTACTTCATTTCTAAAACAACACGGTCAGTTCCACAGAACGTGGAGGTGGAGGCACTGGAAATGATTTCCCACACCTTCTTGCTCTACTTCTCCAGAGATCCCATCGACAAGGGGAGACCGAGGCAAAGCAACACCATAGGAGAATTTAAATTATCGATCACCCAAGGTCGCATTGTATAGAATCAGCGTGTGGGAAATAAGCTAGGTGTTCCGTGCACACCCACGGTGATTCCTTCAACCAAGTACGTAATCCTTCCCTCTTACTGTACAGATATACATAAAAATGCTCTCACTTTCAAAAACTGGGGGCTTAGTGGATTAAAGCACTTTTGATCTCTTTCAGGACTTTATTTCTTAGAACAAGCCGATGATAACAAGTAATCCTGGAACAAAAAAAAACCTCTCTCTGTACTTGTCATAAATATATTTTTTGGCTCCTGTGATGGTAACTATTTGCAAGAAGAGGAGGAGGAGGAGGAGGAGGAGGAGGAGGAGGAGGAGGAGGAGGAGGAGGAGGAGGAGGAGGAGGAGGGAGAGAAAGAAAAGAAAATACTCTAGGCAGCAGCGGCTGGTATCTATAATGCTAGCTTCACAAATTGCTCTTGGATCTGAAAAATCTTAAGTCACCTTTGGGCCGAAAGGCGATGTCACCCTTTCCTACTCAACGCTGAACCGATTTCCCTTTTTTTCTGATCCAACATCAGCAGTCTTCCCTGCTCGATGGCTCGTGATCAGGTTCAAGCCCACGCGTGACACCAAAAAATAATAAAAAAAAAAAGCCATATAAAGCAACATGGACTCCAGAGCTCTTTCTGAGCCTTCTTTGCGGCGTCAAGTTTGCAGATATAACAGACCCAAGGCTAGCAGAAACCTGTAGAATTACGACTACTCAAAGTCATGCCCCACACTTAACCAGTGTTTGAAAGTAAAAGATAACCTGGGGGGGAAAAAAAAAATGTCTATTCAGCCTTTATACCCTACAATTAGCTTTACAATGCCTGCTATGCACAAGAAAACGTTCCACAGAGCCAAGGCTGCCGTCTCCTTCTCCCTCTCTCCAGCACCCCTAAAAATCTAGTCACAAATTCAGGTTTCTTTGCATGCTGACACGAAACAACCCCAAAATGTATTCCAAACCGTCCCCTGCAAGGCCAGACAAGAGGCCCAGTTTCTTTGGCTATAAAAGTGCATTAAAGCACCCACTTCATGATGAACTGCTGAAAACAACTATTTATTATTCAGCCAGCTCTTGGAAAAACTAGTTAGTCTCTTCCATTTTTGTTTTTAAACCAAGAGATAAATGTCAGGACACGTTGGAGAAATACACCACAGACTGAACTCAGCAAGTACCCAAGGCATGATGCACAGCTGAAACTTTATAGCTGTTTCATAATGGGGGAAATGTAGGATGTATAGGGGTGACTCGTAAACACTGATGTCTCAGAGACGAGGAATCCTCCAGGAGCTGAACCTCCAAACCTCCAGCCCCCCACAACCTCCCTGAGCTCAAGCCCAGGACTGGAAAAAAAAAAAAAAACTGCTCTGGAACAGGATACTGGTGGCTCCAATCTGCTTTGCTGAGATATGAGGATCCTCCTTCAAAGCCAGCTGGGGCAGAAAGAAAACTCTGGGAGAGCCTTATGTCAACTGAATCAGCAAAGAGCAGAAAACAGAGGTGTGGCACAAGTGCTAAGAGCAGCAGCCTGGAGTACAAGGGCCAAGCCAGAACAAAAGGCCTTGAGTTCAAGTCTCAGTACCAGTCATATGCATGCATGCACGCATGCACACACATACACGTGCACGCACGCATGCACACACGTACACGTGCACGCACGCATGCACACACACACACGTGCACGCACGCATGCATACAATACACGTGCACGCACGCATGCATACAATACACGTGCACGCACGCATGCACACACACACACGTGCACGCACGCATGCACACACGTACACGTGCACGCACGCATGCACACACGTACACGTGCACGCACGCATGCACACACACACACGTGCACGCACGCATGCACACACACACACGTGCACGCACGCATGCATACACGTACACGTGCACGCACGCATGCACACACACACACGTGCACGCACGCATGCATACACATACACGCACACTGTCTCCGTCCTGAAGGCTATTTCCCCAGAGGTAACCAGAAAGGCAGGGACTATCTCAAAGGAGCCTCTCTGTAAGGCCAGGCCTAAATGAAAACATTCTTCCTAGTTTCTGGTTTTTGGGGGGTTCTTTTTGGTGTGTGTGTGGGGGGGGGTAGTGCTGGAGCAGAGAGACTGTTAAGAACAAGCAAGCCTAGAGTCCATTGCACCCTCACCCTTTAACAAACGTTCCTGAGGCCACAGGGGGGCTTCTTGACACCCAGCTGGTGCATTTTAATGCTTCTTAAAGAATACAACCCGTGCCCCTTGGGAATGCAAGCCATTGTGGTGACATTTTTCAGACAGCTCTGTCTTTGCTCTCCCTGACTGACTTCTAGAGGAAAGGAAAAAGTCAAAGTAGCAGGGCTGGGCTGGGGGGAAATGTCGCTCAATACAAGGCCCAAGGCTGCAAAGAAAAGGAAGAAGACCTCTGACAGCGGTGACAGAGGGGAGTCGACGACAGATATTTTTAATGCGGTGTTATAAATCGAACTGCTCAGATCCAAGACGTCAGGTGGAACAAATGCCTCCAAGAAAGTCTACTCAATCAAATAGAAATTTGGAAACAAAAGTTGAAATTACACGTCAATCAGTGGAAATGTCACCAGGGTGGAAGCCTGTGGCATCTCAGAGGCCTTACTGGACTTCCACAAAGCTCCTCACATTCCCTGAATGTTTCTCCCTGGGATGTTAAGTGTCCTTTTACCTCACATCAGAGAGAAAAGTCAGACTTTACACTCTGGAAGCTTATAAAACACCGCAGGAGACAGTCTGGGTTTCTTTTTTCCTTTCTCTGGCTACAGAAAAAAAAAACAGATGAAGCAAGTATTTGTTTGCATTTTACTATGTAAATAAAGCTGGTTTCTCAGGGCCACGCCAGAGAAGGAAATAGGGTTTCACACAAACACTGGAAATGGCAAGGCCTTCTAAACACCCCACCCCAAAGGCCAATGTCTTGAAAAAGAAGAATTAAGCAACTAGAACTCTTTAAAAGCAAAAGGCAGCAGCCTACCTTTTAACCTAGCCAAATGATTTTACAATGTCTGGGGACCCTTTGTGGTTGTCACACCTGGAGGCAGGTGCCAATGGCCTGTGGTAGGGAGAGAAAAGCTGTTGAGTGGGTCGACCAGCCAACCAACAGCTGTCGTAAGGGAGCACGATTCAGCTCAGACAGTTAACAATGCCACTCCCAGACCTCACCACAATACTCATTATGGAGATGTGGAGTCACCAGCTAATTTCCAGAGGACTTCCCAGGATTTGCCAGGTTTGGGGCCTCAGGGTACACAATAATTTAACCTCCTTGGGCCGACAACTGTTTCATGCACAAAATGACCTAAGGAAAATGTCTGTACCTGAAGAGGACCGAGTCGGCCTTGTTTCTGACATCCCTGCCTGTTTCGTTGTGCAGTATTGGAGGTGAGATCCATGGGTGCAAGGCAAGCTCTCTACCACCGACCTACCTACACCTCCAGCCCCATTCCCGTGTGGACACGAGGACTCTTCTGAGACTTTCAAACGACATCCAAATTACTCCAAATCAGAGTCAGCTAAATAGCAAACTGCATATATAACTATTTAATTACAAAGATTTAAGTGCAAAGGAAAGATTGCAAGAACTGGTGTTGAAGCGGGGCGCAGTGGCTCACACCTGTCATCCTAGCTGTTTAGGAGGCTGAGAGCTGAGGATCACGGTTCAAAGCCAGCCCAGGCACTAAAGACCTTGTGACGCTTATTTCCAATTAACCGCTAAGAAAACGGGAAAGTGGGGCTGTGGCTCTAGGGGGTAAGAGGAGAACCTTGAGCTGAAGAGCTCAGGGACAAGCACCCAGGCCCAGAGTTCAAGCCCCATGACAAAAAAGAAAAAAAGAAAAGAAATACACGAAATACTCAAGGTCTGCGTGAATTCTGTCTTTTTCACTGTTACCGTCAGGAATGCCTTCTACAACCTTCGCTGGAAACCACAGGCCATTGGTATAGCCTCCGTGGTAGAGCAGAAATGTTCCAGGCCCGGGTTTGAGCCACAGCAGCACAAAGAAAGGAAAAATACAAGCAAAAACAAGTGTGCAGGAAGCGCCTGCCCAGGGTCTTTTCAAAGAATCAGCTTGATGCAGGAGTGAAAACTGGCAAAGGAAGGGCAAATCGGAGAAACACGTAGTCTCCTTCACCGGCTGAACAACAAAGCTACCCGACCTCCTGAAAACCAGACTTGGAGGGTGGGTTAGGCTTCATTGAATTGCTCCCTGCTATGGTGAGGGAAGCAGGCAGATTAAAAAAATAAATAAATAAAACACTAAGTCACCTTCAAATAGCTTTTACTAGTGGCGCATATTTACTTTTAAAGCGAACTTTGCTCTTGGAAGTGGAGCAGGGGGTGGGGGGGCAGAGGTTGAAGTCTTTCCAGGGAAACTTAATCACCGCTTTTATTTTTTAATTTTGTTCTTTGCGAGTCCTGGGGCCCTGAACACCGTCCTGGGGTTTTCTCAAGGCTGGCGCTCTTACCACTTGAGCCACAGCACCACTTGCAGCTTTTTTTTATATTTTTCTATGTCTGTGGTACCAAGGAATCGAACCCAGGTCTCGGTGCATGCTAGGACAAACACTGTACCACCAGGCCCCTGATCACCACTTTGAACCCAGAAGAAAACAAGCGGAGGGGAGTTTGCTGTGCACCTTCCCAGCTTCATGAGAGGCTGGGGGACCAGATCATTGTCATTTCCTGGCCTTCCCAGGGTCATGAGAGGCTGGGGGACCACATCATTGTCATTTCCTGAGCACCAGGCAGAAGCCAGACACACAGACACACACCCCAGCCCTTCCTGCTGAGCGGGGACACCCGTCTTGAGTTCCCTGCCAACTTTTCTGTAAAGAAAACTTTCTCTGGCTCCACACAGGAAGCTGGAAAAAAAAAAAAAAATCAGTATATGGAGTGAATTTCCAGCAGCTGAGCTTTGCCAGCCCAGGGGTGTGGAAGGGTGGAAGCCAACGCAGGTGTGCAGCACAGGAAGAGTTCACAGAAGCGCACAGGTGGGGTGGGGGGGGGATCCCCCTTTTTTCTGCCCCCCCCCCCACACACACACCCTTGCAGGGGGGAGGGGTGCTGGGGAAGGAAAGGAGGGGAGACCTGGGAACAGAAGCCATTGCTCCTCCTCCTCCTCCTCCTCCTCCTCCTCCTCCTCCTCCTCCTCCTCCTCCTCCTGCTCCTCCTCCTCCTCCTCTTCCTCCTCCTCTTCCTCCTCCTCCTCCTCCTCTCCTCCTCCTCTTCCTCCTCCTCCTCCTCCTCCTCCTCCTCCTCCTCCTCCCCTCCTCCTCCTCCTCCCCTCCTCCTCCTCCTCCTCCTCTCCTCTTCCTCCTCCTCCTCCTCTCCTCCTCCTCCTCCTCTCCTCCTCCTCCTCCTCCTCCTCTCCTCCTCCTCCTCCTCCTCCTCCTCTTCCTCCTCCTCCTCCTCCTCTTCTCCTCCTCCTCCTCCTCCTCCTCCTCCTCCTCCTCTTCCTCCTCCTCCTCCTCTTCTCCTCCTCCTCCTCCTCCTCCTCCTCCTCCTCCTCTTCCTCCTCCTCCTCCTCTTCTCTTCCTCCTCCTCCTCCTCCTCCTCCTGCTCCTCCTCCTCCTCCTCCTGCTCCTCCTCCTCCTCCTCCTCCCCCCCGCTCCACGGCCACCCGCACCTCCGATCACCGTCCCGCTCACCTTGGTGATGACCAGCGGCTCGCCATGCTCGCGCCCGCCCTTCAGGGTGAAGCCCCACGGCGCGCCGCCGCTCAGCAGCACCTCCACCACACGCCCGCCGCCGTCCTGCGACCCCCGCGGCTCGGCCTCCGCCTCCGCCGGCCCAGCTCGGGGCTCCGCGCCCTCCTCCATGAGAAACAACCCCCGCCCCAGCGCCCGCAGGACGCACGGAGGCTCCAAGCGCACGCCGCGCACGCGCGCGGGGTGGAGGGAGAAGGAGGGGCGGGGCGCGCTGGGCAGGGGGCGGGGCGCGCCGGGCAGGGGGCGGGGCGCGCCGGGCAGGGGGCGGGGCGCGCCGGGCAGGGGGCGGGGCACGCTGAGCCTGGGGAACGGGGCGCGCTGAGCAAGGGGCGGGGCGTGCTTCATAGAGGGCGGGGCGCACTGAGCAGGGGGCGTGGCCCGCTGGGCGGGGAGGCGTGGCCCGCTGGGCAGTGGGGGCGTGGCCCGCTGGGCAGTGGAGGCGTGGCCCGCTGGGCGGGGAGGCGTGGCCCGCTGAGCAGTGGGGGCGTGGCCCGCTGAGCGGGGAGGCGTGGCCCGCTGGGCAGTGGAGGCGTGGCCCGCTGGGCGGGGAGGCGTGGCCCGCTGGGCAGTGGAGGCGTGGCCCGCTGGGCGGGGAGGCGTGGCCCGCTGAGCGGGGGGCGTGGCCCGCTCGGCAGTGGGGGCGTGGCCCGCTCGGCAGTGGGGGCGTGGCCCGCTGGGCAGTGGGGGCGTGGCGTGTGCGCTCCAGAGCTCCCACCGGACCCCCGCATGCGCAGCGTGCGCTTCGGAGTTTGGGGAAGGGGGCGGAGGATGTGTGCCAGGTGCGCAGTGGCGCGCTGGAGACTTTGTGCGTGCGTGCGGGGAGGGGTCCCACCCTGCGACGGTGTTTCCCCTCCCCCCGCAGCGCACCTGTCAATCTTCCCCACCCCCTTCCCTCCCCCCCACGTAGTGAGGAGCGCGAGCGCGGCCTGCGCCTTTGTTTCGCCCGATCCCAAGCGCAGGTGAGCCCCCGACCACCACCACCCCCATCACCCCCACACACACCCAAACCCTTGCGATCGCTGCCCCCACCCGACCCCAGGACCTTGGCACGGCCTTTCCCAATCGCCCAAGCGCAGGTGAGCCCCCAACCACCACCACCACCCCCATCACCCCCCACACACACCCAAACCCTTGCGATCGCTGCCCCCACCTGACCCCAGGACCTTGGCACGGCCTTTGCCAATCGCGCTCTGGCACGTTTCAAAGCAGTTCCAGCCCTGCTGGAACTAAGGGACTTCACTCGGCTTCTGAGTTCAAGGCCCTGTACAAGCATAAAATGGGAAGTATTTGGCTTGAGCTACTGTCACCCTGGGTCCAATCCCATTTCAAAGACCAGCCCTTGAGTTGTTCAAGTATTTATAAAGTAGCCAATGAACTACATTATTTGGCACTTCTTACTTTCCCAATACTGGGGAAAAAGGGTACTAAAACAATGTTTTTTTTTTAAAAAAAAAAAATGCCAGAAATACCTCTGTTCAGCCATGTGTTTCCAAGACGGAACTCTCAGAAAAAGTTTTTTTTTTTAAAAAAAAAATGCAAGAAATAATGCAACTAAATAGCTTGGGACTGCCAAACTGTTGGCAGGAAACCAATGAAACATAGAGACGAGAAGGAAGAAAACTAATGGACATAATTGAAATTTTTGACCGGTGTTTATTGTGTGGAAGGCAGCCACGTTCAGGTTGCACCACTATAAAGAAGAACTGCATCTGTGAGATCTGGCTCTTGAAGTTGGGCCCTGTAATCAACGAAAGAAATGCATAAAAAAAAAAAAAAAACAAAGCTTCGTGTATGTGCCTGGTTTAACTTTATGTGTGCAATCAAAGGGAAAAACAAGAACTGAATAACATACGGCCATTGCTCTAAATCCATCAGGCTCTGCTCATACAGCGAATTTATTCCTACCTATACATCAGTTACCTTCTGGTATTGACAGAGGTGTTCCACGTGTGTGTGTGTGTGAGAGGGGGGGTCGCCCTGCTGCAGTAGACAGGAAGGGCAGTAAGGCAGTGAGCATGGCTTACCCACACACCAGGGATAAGCACAATCCAAGGTCCTGAGGTTAACGTGGATTTCCTATTCTCTTCTCGTGCTACATGACAACCACGAAGCAGCCAAGCGTATGATTAGCACTGGCGACTTCTTTATTTGAGGGGGGGGGGTCAGTCATGGGGCTGGAATTCTAGGCCTGGGCTCTACTCATTGAGCCACAGCACCACTTCTGGTTTTCTGGTGGTGAATGGGCGATAAAGAGTCTCACGGATGTTTCTGCCTGGGCTGGCTTTGAACCGTGATCCTCCTGAGTATCTAGGGGTCCAGTGCTAGCCTTGGGCAACAAAGCTCAGGGACCTTATCCAAGCCCCCAACTTACTTTCTTACTCAAGAAAGCTCTGCTGAGTTTTCTTACCACCATGGTTTATCCACAACTTCTTGGATCACAGTGAACACTTCCCTCCTTTAAAACCCGAAAGTTGACACACTGTCACCTGCACAGGATGACGTGGCCACCACGTGCCCCAGAACTCTGCCACACCACAGCCACTGGTTTTTATGGTCCCAGAGGACAATATGCAAAGAGGCTTGAGGCACAAAGAACAATGTAGGCAAAGAATCAAATGCCCCTGTACCTCATTTACAATTTACTCCAACAGGCCAGAACCACTTTTATTTTAGGTCACATAGTTTCTACAAAAGAATAATATTAGTTATATGGAGCTTCATAGTATTTTAAAGATTATTTAAAGTTACTTAAATTCTGTTATTTATTTGCCAATAGCCATATGTACACATAAATAACTGTGAATGCGTATAAGTATCAATTACACTGCATTGTCCTATGGAAATGCGAATTATATGGTATCTATGATTAGCGTGGAGCAGAAAAGCTCAGGGACAAGGACTAAGCTTCACACCTGACCCCACAAAAAGGATGCAAAGATTTTTAAAAAGAAATAAAGGATGCATGCTTTACTTTGTATATGGCAGTGAATGCATTGGGTACTGGGTGAAATGCAGCTGAACACAAAGGACCAGTCTGTGCATGAGAGGAATTGTGTTGCTTTCAGTAGACCTCTAGCTCCACCCTGTGGACAAAGGAAGAATTGCACAACTGTCAATAGATCACTAGCTCCAACCAGTAGACAAAGCAGGAATTGCACAATATTCAGTAGGTCTCTAGCTCCACCCAGTGGACATAGCAAGAATTGCATTACTGCCCATTGAACTCTAGCTCCGCCCATTGAACTCTAGCTCCGCCCATTGAACTCTGGCTCCGCCCATTGAACTCTAGCTCCGCCCATTGAACTCTAGCTCCGCCCATTGAACTCTAGCTCCACCCAGTGGACAGAGGAGGAATTGACTTACAGTCATCTCATCTCTAGCGCCACCCAGTGGAGATTTGTGGGAATGACTTCTGACCATACAATTGGAATGCTGGGCAGTAATTGACTCTATGACCTCCTCATTAATGAATGGAATCTCGGACCTCTTTGTTAATTAATAAACTGACTCTCTGATCAACAAGTTAATTAATGGAGTCTCTGGCCTCCTTGTTAATTAATTGACTCTCTGACTTCCTTGTGAATGAATTAATTGACTCTGACCTCCTGGTTAATTAATTGACTCTCTGACCTGCTGGTTAAGTAATTAGTTGACTCTCTCACCTCCTTGTTGATTAATTAATTGACTCTCTGACCTCCTTGTTAATTAATTAATTGACTCTCTGACCTGCTGGTTAATTAACTGATTCTCTGACACCTGGTTAAGTGATTTATTGAATCTCTGACCTCCTGGTTAACTAATTGACTCTCTGACCTCCTTGTTAATTAATTAATTGACTCTCTGACCTACTTGTTAATTAATTGACTCTCTAACCTCCTGGTAAATTAAGTAATTGATCTCTGACCTCCTGGTTAATTAATTAACTCTCTGACCTCCTTGTTAATTAATTGACACTCTGATCTCCTAGTTAATTAATGAATGAACTCTCTAACCTCCTTGTTGATTAATTAATTGACTCTCTGACCTCCTTGTTAATTAATTGACTCTCTGACCTCCTGAGAAATTAATTCACTTTCTGGTCTCCTTGTTAATTAATAAATTGACTCTCAGATCTCCTTGTTAATTAATTGACTCTCTGACATGTTTGTTAATTAATTGCATTTCTAACCTCTTGGTTGATCAATTGACTGTCTGACCTCCTGGTTTGTTCAATGATTCTATGACCACCTGTTTAATTAATTGACTCTCTGACCTCCTGGTTAATTAATTGACGCTCTCACCTCTGGGTTAATTAATTGAATTTCTGATGTCCTGATTAATTAATTGCCGTCCTGACCTCCTGGTTAATAATTGACTCTCTGGCCTCCTGGTAAATTAATTAATTGACTCTCTGACCTCCTTGCTAATTAATTAATCAACTCTCTGACCTACTAGTTAATTAATTGACTCTCTGACCTCCTTGTTAATAAACTGACTCTCTGACCTCCTGGTAAATTAAGTAATTGATCTCTCACCATCTGGTTAATTAATTGACTCTCTGACCTCCTGGTAAATTAACGAATTGATCTATGACCTCCTGGTTACTTAATTGACTCTCTGACCTCCTTGTTAATTAATTGACACTCTGATTTCCTGGTTAATTAATTAATTGACTCTATGACCTCCTGGTTAATTAATTGACTCTCTTACCTCCTGATTTATTAATTGACTCTCTGATCTCCTTGTTAATTAATGAATTGACTCTCTGATCTCCTTGTAAATTAATTGAATCTCTGACCTCTTTGTTAGTTAATTGAATTTCTAACCTCCTGGTTATTAATTGACTGTTTGACCTCCTGGTTTGTTCTCTGAATCTATGACCACCTGGTTAATTAATTGACTCTCTGACCTCTTGGTTAATTAATTGACACTCTGACCTCCGGGTTAATTAATTGATTTTCTACGTCCTAATTAATTAATTGCCTTTCTGACCTCCTGTTTAATTAATTGACCCTCTAAAATCCTGGTTAATTAATTAATAGACTCTCTGACCTCCTGGTTAATTAATTGACTCTCTGACTTCCTTGCTAATTAATTAATTGACTCTCTGACCTACTTATTAATTCATTGACTCTCTGACCTCCTGGTTAATTAAGTAATTGATCTCTGACCTCCTGGTTAAATAATTGACTCTCTAACCTCCTTGTTACTTAATTGACACTCTGACCACTTTGTTAATTATATGACTCTCTGAACTCCTAGTTAATTAATAGACTCTCTGACCTCCTGGTTAATTAATTGACTCACGGACCTCCTTGTTAATTAATTAATTGACTATCTGACCTCCTGGTTAATTAAATAATTGACTCTCTCACCTCCTTGTTAATTAATTGACTCTCTGACCTCCTGGTTAATTAATTGACTCTCTGACCTCCTGGTAAATTAATTGAGTCTCTGATCTCCCGGTTAATTAATTGAGTCTCTGATCTTCTTGTTAATTAATTAATGGACTCCCTGACCTCCTGGTTAATTAATTGACTCTCTGTCCTCCCACTTAAATAATTGACTCTCTGACTTTCTGGTTAATTAATGAATTGACTCTATGACCTACTTGCTAATTAATTAATTGACTCTCTGACCTCCTGGATAATTAAGTGACTCACTGACCTCCTTGCTGATTAATTGATTGACTCTCTGAACTCCTTGTTAATTAATTAATTGACTCTGAGATCTCCTGGTTAATTAATTGACTCCCTGACCTCGTGGTTAATTAATTGACTCACTGACCACTTTGTTAATTAATTGAATTTCTAACCTCCTGGTTAATTAATTGACTGTCTGATCGCCTGGTTTGTCCCCTGAATCTATGACCACTTGGTTAATTAGTTCACTCTCTGTCCTCCTGGTTAATTAATTGATACTCTGACCTCCGGGTTAATTAATAGATTTTCTGACGTCCTGATTAATTAATTGCCTTTCGGAACTCCTGGTTAATTAATTGACTCTCTGACCTCCTAATTAATTAAATAATTGACTCTCTGTCCTCCTTGTTAATTAATTGACACTCTGACCACCTTGTGAATTATATGACTCTCTGAACTCCTAGTTAATTAATACACTCTCTGAACTCCTGGTTAATTAATTGACTCACTGAACTCCTTGTTAATTAATTAATTGACTCTCTGACCTCCTGGTTAATTAATTGACTCTCTGACCTCCTGATTAATTAAATAATTGACTCTCTGACCTCCTTCTTAATAAATTGACTCTCTGACCTCTTGGTTAATTAATTGGCTCTGACTTCCTCGTTAATTAATTAATTGACACTCTGATATCCTGGCTATTAACTGACACTCTGACCTCCTGGTTAATGAATTGACTCTCTGACCTCCTGGTTAATTAATGGACTCTATGATCTCCAGGTTAAATAATTGACTCTCTAACCTTCTGGTTAATTAATTAATTGACTCTCTGACCTCCTTGTTAATTAATTGATTGTCTGATCTCTTGTTTAATTTAGTAATTGATGTCTGACCTCCTGGTTAATTAACTGACTTTCTGACCTCCTTGTTAATTAATTGACACTCTGACCTCCTTGTTAATTAATTAATTGAGTCTCTGATCTCCTGGTTAATTAATTCATTCCCTGAACTCGTGGTTAATTAATTGACTCACTGACCTCCGTGTTAATTTATTTATTGACTCTCTGTCCTCCTGGTTAATTAATCGACTCTATGACCTCCTGGTTAATTAATTAATTGAATCTCTGACCTCCTGGTTTATTAATTGACTCTCTGATGTCCTGATTAATTAAGGAAATGACTCTCTGACCTCTTGGTTACTTAATTGACTCTCTGACATCTTTGTTAATTAATAGAATTTCTGACCTCCTGGTTGATTAATTGACTGTCTGACTTCCTGGTTTATTAATTGACATTCTGACCTCCTGGTTAATTAATTGACATTCTGACGTCCTGACTAATTAATTGACTGTCTAACCTCCTGGTTAATTAATTGACTCTCTAACCTCCTTGTTAATTAACTGACTCTCAGCCCTTCTTGTTAATTAATTGAATCTCTGTCCTTCTGGTTAATTAAGTGTCTCTCTGATCTCCTGGTTAATTAATTGAGTCTCTGACCTCCTAGATAATTAATTTACTCTCTGACCTCCTTGTTAATTAATTAATTGACTCTCTGACCTCTTGGTTAATTAATTGACTTTCTGACCTGCTGGTTAATTAACTGATTCTCTGACACCTGGTTAAGTGATTTATTGAATCTCTGACCTCCTGGTTAACTAATTGACTCTCTGACCTCCTTGTTAATTAATTAATTGACTCTCTGACCTACTTGTTAATTAATTGACTCTCTAACCTCCTGGTAAATTAAGTAATTGATCTCTGACCTCCTGGTTAATTAATTAACTCTCTGACCTCCTTGTTAATTAATTGACACTCTGATCTCCTAGTTAATTAATGAATGAACTCTCTAACCTCCTTGTTGATTAATTAATTGACTCTCTGACCTCCTTGTTAATTAATTGACTCTCAGCCCTTCTTGTTAATTAATTGAATCTCTGTCCTTCTGGTTAATTAAGTGTCTCTCTGATCTCCTGGTTAATTAATTGAGTCTCTGACCTCCTAGATAATTAATTTACTCTCTGACCTCCTTGTTAATTAATTAATTGACTTTCTAACCTCCTGGTTAATTAATTGACTCTCTAACCTCCTTGTTAATTAACTGACTCTCAGCCCTTCTTGTTAATTAATTGAATCTCTGTCCTTCTGGTTAATTAAGTGTCTCTCTGATCTCCTGGTTAATTAATTGAGTCTCTGACCTCCTAGATAATTAATTTACTCTCTGACCTCCTTGTTAATTAATTAATTGACTTTCTAACCTCCTGGTTAATTAATTGACTCTCTGACCTCCTTGCTAATTAATTAATCAACTCTCTGACCTACTAGTTAATTAATTGACTCTCTGACCTCCTTGTTAATTAATTGACTCTCTGACTTCCTTGTGAATTAATTAATTGACTCTGACCTCCTGGTTAATTAATTGATTCTCTGACCTGCTGGTTAAGTAATTAGTTGACTCTCTAACCTCCTTGTTGATTAATTAATTGACTCTCTGACCTCCTTGTTAATTAATTAATTGACTCTCTGACCTGCTGGTTAATTAACTGATTCTCTGACACCTGGTTAAGTGATTTATTGAATCTCTGACCTCCTGGTTAACTAATTGACTCTCTGACCTCCTTGTTAATTAATTAATTGACTCTCTGACCTACTTGTTAATTAATTGACTCTCTAACCTCCTGGTAAATTAAGTAATTGATCTCTGACCTCCTGGTTAATTAATTAACTCTCTGACCTCCTTGTTAATTAATTGACACTCTGATCTCCTAGTTAATTAATGAATGAACTCTCTAACCTCCTTGTTGATTAATTAATTGACTCTCTGACCTCCTTGTTAATTAATTGACTCTCTGACCTCCTGAGAAATTAATTCACTTTCTGGTCTCCTTGTTAATTAATAAATTGACTCTCAGATCTCCTTGTTAATTAATTGACTCTCTGACATCTTTGTTAATTAATTGCATTTCTAACCTCTTGGTTGATTAATTGACTGTCTGACCTCCTGGTTTGTTCAATGATTCTATGACCACCTGTTTAATTAATTGACTCTCTGACCTCCTGGTTAATTAATTGACGCTCTCACCTCTGGGTTAATTAATTGAATTTCTGACGTCCTGATTAATTAATTGCCGTCCTGACCTCCTGGTTAATAATTGACTCTCTGGCCTCCTGGTAAATTAATTAATTGACTCTCTGACCTCCTTGCTAATTAATTAATCAACTCTCTGACCTACTAGTTAATTAATTGACTCTCTGACCTCCTTGTTAATAAACTGACTCTCTGACCTCCTGGTAAATTAAGTAATTGATCTCTCACCATCTGGTTAATTAATTGACTCTCTGACCTCCTGGTAAATTAACGAATTGATCTATGACCTCCTGGTTACTTAATTGACTCTCTGACCTCCTTGTTAATTAATTGACACTCTGATTTCCTTGTTAATTAATTAATTGACTCTATGACCTCCTGGTTAATTAATTGACTCTCTTACCTCCTGATTTATTAATTGACTGATCTCCTTGTAAATTAATTGAATCTCTGACCTCTTTGTTAGTTAATTGAATTTCTAACCTCCTGGTTATTAATTGACTGTTTGACCTCCTGGTTTGTTCTCTGAATCTATAACCACCTGGTTAATTAATTGACTCTCTGACCTCTTGGTTAATTAATTGACTCTCTGTCCTCCCAGTTAAATAATTGACTCTCTGACTTTCTGGTTAATTAATGAATTGACTCTATGACCTACTTGCTAATTAATTAATTGACTCTCTGACCTCCTGGATAATTAAGTGACTCACTGACCTCCTTGCTGATTAATTGATTGACTCTCTGAACTCCTTGTTAATTAATTAATTGACTCTGAGATCTCCTGGTTAATTAATTGACTCTCTGACTTCCTTGCTAATTAATTAATTGACTCTCTGACCTACTTATTAATTCATTGACTCTCTGACCTCCTGGTTAATTAAGTAATTGATCTCTGACCTCCTGGTTAAATAATTGACTCTCTAACCTCCTTGTTACTTAATTGACACTCTGACCACTTTGTTAATTATATGACTCTCTGAACTCCTAGTTAATTAATAGACTCTCTGACCTCCTGGTTAATTAATTGACTCACGGACCTCCTTGTTAATTAATTAATTGACTATCTGACCTCCTGGTTAATTAAATAATTGACTCTCTCACCTCCTTGTTAATTAATTGACTCTCTGACCTCCTTGCTATTAATTGACTCTCTGACCTCCTGGTAAATTAATTGACTCTCTGATCTCCCGGTTAATTAATTGAGTCTCTGATCTCTGTGTTAATTAATTGAGTCTCTGATCTTCTTGTTAATTAATTAATTGACTCCCTGACCTCCTGGTTAATTAATTGACTCTCTGTCCTCCCAGTTAAATAATTGACTCTCTGACTTTCTGGTTAATTAATGAATTGACTCTATGACCTACTTGCTAATTAATTAATTGACTCTCTGACCTCCTGGATAATTAAGTGACTCACTGACCTCCTTGCTGATTAATTGATTGACTCTCTGAACTCCTTGTTAATTAATTAATTGACTCTGAGATCTCCTGGTTAATTAATTGACTCACTGACCACTTTGTTAATTAATTGAATTTCTAACCTCCTGGTTAATTAATTGACTGTCTGATCGCCTGGTTTGTCCCCTGAATCTATGACCACTTGGTTAATTAGTTCACTCTCTGTCCTCCTGGTTAATTAATTGATACTCTGACCTCCGGGTTAATTAATAGATTTTCTGACGTCCTGATTAATTAATTGCCTTTCGGAACTCCTGGTTAATTAATTGACTCTCTGACCTCCTGATTAATTAAATAATTGACTCTCTGACCTCCTTCTGAATAAATTGACTCTCTGACCTCTTGGTTAATTAATTGGCTCTGACTTCCTCGTTAATTAATTAATTGACACTCTGATATCCTGGCTATTAACTGACACTCTGACCTCCTGGTTAATGAATTGACTCTCTGACCTCCTGGTTAATTAATGGACTCTATGATCTCCAGGTTAAATAATTGACTCTCTAACCTTCTGGTTAATTAATTAATTGACTCTATGAACGCCTTGCTAATTAATTAATTGACTCTCTGACCTCCTGGTTAATTAAATGACTCACTGACCTACTTGCTAATTAATTAATTGACTCTCTGACCTCCTTGTTAATTAATTGATTGTCTGACCTCTTGTTTAATTTAGTAATTGATGTCTGACCTCCTGGTTAATTAACTGACTCTCTGACCTCCTTGTTAAATAATTGACACTCTGACCTCCTTGTTAATTAATTAATTGAGTCTCTGATCTCCTGGTTAATTAATTCATTCCCTGAACTCGTGGTTAATTAATTGACTCACTGACCTCCGTGTTAATTTATTTATTGACTCTCTGTCCTCCTGGTTAATTAATCGACTCTATGACCTCCTGGTTAATTAATTAATTGAATCTCTGACCTCCTGGTTTATTAATTGACTCTCTGATGTCCTGATTAATTAAGGAAATGACTCTCTGACCTCTTGGTTACTTAATTGACTCTCTGACATCTTTGTTAATTAATAGAATTTCTGACCTCCTGGTTGATTAATTGACTGTCTGACCTCCTGGTTTATTAATTGACATTCTGACCTCCTGGTTAATTAATTGACATTCTGACGTCCTGACTAATTAATTGACTTTCTAACCTCCTGGTTAATTAATTGACTCTCTAACCTCCTTGTTAATTAACTGACTCTCAGCCCTTCTTGTTAATTAATTGAATCTCTGTCCTTCTGGTTAATTAAGTGTCTCTCTGATCTCCTGGTTAATTAATTGAGTCTCTGACCTCCTAGATAATTAATTTACTCTCTGACCTCCTTGTTAATTAATTAATTGACTCTCTGACCTCTTGGTTAATTAATTGACTTTCTGACCTGCTGGTTAATTAACTGATTCTCTGACACCTGGTTAAGTGATTTATTGAATCTCTGACCTCCTGGTTAACTAATTGACTCTCTGACCTCCTTGTTAATTAATTAATTGACTCTCTGACCTACTTGTTAATTAATTGACTCTCTAACCTCCTGGTAAATTAAGTAATTGATCTCTGACATCCTGGTTAATTAATTAACTCTCTGACCTCCTTGTTAATTAATTGACACTCTGATCTCCTAGTTAATTAATGAATGAACTCTCTAACCTCCTTGTTGATTAATTAATTGACTCTCTGACCTCCTTGTTAATTAATTGACTCTCTGACCTCCTGAGAAATTAATTGACTTTCTGGTCTCCTTGTTAATTAATAAATTGACTCTCAGATCTCCTTGTTAATTAATTGACTCTCTGACATGTTTGTTAATTAATTGCATTTCTAACCTCTTGGTTGATCAATTGACTGTCTGACCTCCTGGTTTGTTCAATGATTCTATGACCACCTGTTTAATTAATTGACTCTCTGACCTCCTGGTTAATTAATTGACGCTCTCACCTCTGGGTTAATTAATTGAATTTCTGACGTCCTGATTAATTAATTGCCGTCCTGACCTCCTGGTTAATAATTGACTCTCTGGCCTCCTGGTAAATTAATTAATTGACTCTCTGACCTCCTTGCTAATTAATTAATCAACTCTCTGACCTACTAGTTAATTAATTGACTCTCTGACCTCCTTGTTAATAAACTGACTCTCTGACCTCCTGGTAAATTAAGTAATTGATCTCTCACCATCTGGTTAATTAATTGACTCTCTGACCTCCTGGTAAATTAACGAATTGATCTATGACCTCCTGGTTACTTAATTGACTCTCTGACCTCCTTGTTAATTAATTGACACTCTGATTTCCTTGTTAATTAATTAATTGACTCTATGACCTCCTGGTTAATTAATTGACTCTCTTACCTCCTGATTTATTAATTGACTCTCTGATCTCCTTGTTAATTAATGAATTGACTCTCTGATCTCCTTGTAAATTAATTGAATCTCTGACCTCTTTGTTACTTAATTGAATTTCTAACCTCCTGGTTATTAATTGACTGTTTGACCTCCTGGTTTGTTCTCTGAATCTATGACCACCTGGTTAATTAATTGACTCTCTGACCTCTTGGTTAATTAATTGACACTCTGACCTCCGGGTTAATTAATTGATTTTCTACGTCCTAATTAATTAATTGCCTTTCTGACCTCCTGTTTAATTAATTGACCCTCTAAAATCCTGGTTAATTAATTAATAGACTCTCTGACCTCCTGGTTAATTAATTGACTCTCTGACTTCCTTGCTAATTAATTAATTGACTCTCTGACCTACTTATTAATTCATTGACTCTCTGACCTCCTGGTTAATTAAGTAATTGATCTCTGACCTCCTGGTTAAATAATTGACTCTCTAACCTCCTTGTTACTTAATTGACACTCTGACCACTTTGTTAATTATATGACTCTCTGAACTCCTAGTTAATTAATAGACTCTCTGACCTCCTGGTTAATTAATTGACTCACGGACCTCCTTGTTAATTAATTAATTGACTATCTGACCTCCTGGTTAATTAAATAATTGACTCTCTCACCTCCTTGTTAATTAATTGACTCTCTGACCTCCTTGCTATTAATTGACTCTCTGACCTCCTGGTAAATTAATTGACTCTCTGATCTCCCGGTTAATTAATTGAGTCTCTGATCTCTGTGTTAATTAATTGAGTCTCTGACCTCCTTGTTAATTAATTAATTGACTCCCTGACCTCCTGGTTAATTAATTGACTCTCTGACCTCCCAGTTAAATAATTGACTCTCTGACTTTCTGGTTAATTAATGAATTGACTCTATGACCTACTTGCTAATTAATTAATTGACTCTCTGACCTCCTGGATAATTAAGTGACTCACTGACCTCCTTGCTGATTAATTGATTGACTCTCTGAACTCCTTGTTAATTAATTAATTGACTCTGAGATCTCCTGGTTAATTAATTGACTCCCTGACCTCCTGGTTAATTAATTGACTGTCTGATCGCCTGGTTTGTCCCCTGAATCTATGACCACTTGGTTAATTAGTTCACTCTCTGTCCTCCTGGTTAATTAATTGATACTCTGACCTCCGGATTAATTAATAGATTTTCTGACGTCCTGATTAATTAATTGCCTTTCGGAACTCCTGGTTAATTAATTGACTCTCTGACCTCCTGATTAATTAAATAATTGACT
Organism: Megascapheus bottae; assembly: GCF_031878675.1. Lineage (NCBI taxonomy): Eukaryota > Metazoa > Chordata > Mammalia > Rodentia > Geomyidae > Megascapheus > Megascapheus bottae. The sequence continues at coordinate 61,794 of NW_028327375.1, read as the reverse complement.
CTCTGACCTCCTTCTTAATAAATTGACTCTCTGACCTCTTGGTTAATTAATTGGCTCTGACTTCCTGGTTAATTAATTAATTGACACTCTGATATCCTTGCTATTAACTGACACTCTGACCTCCTGGTTAATTAATGGACTCTATGATCTCCAGGTTAAATAATTGACTCTCTGACCTTCTGGTTAATTAATTAATTGACTCTATGAACGCCTTGCTAATTAATTAATTGACTCTCTGACCTCCTGGTTAATTAAATGACTCACTGACCTACTTGCTAATTAATTAATTGACTCTCTGACCTCCTTGTTAAATAATTGACACTCTGACCTCCTTGTTAATTAATTAATTGAGTCTCTGATCTCCTGGTTAATTAATTCATTCCCTGAACTCGTGGTTAATTAATTGACTCACTGACCTCCGTGTTAATTTATTTATTGACTCTCTGTCCTCCTGGTTAATTAATCGACTCTATGACCTCCTGGTTAATTAATTAATTGAATCTCTGACCTCCTGGTTTATTAATTGACTCTCGGATGTCCTGATTAATTAAGGAAATGACTCTCTGACCTCTTGGTTACTTAATTGACTCTCTGACATCTTTGTTAATTAATAGAATTTCTGACCTCCTGGTTGATTAATTGACTGTCTGACTTCCTGGTTTATTAATTGACATTCTGACCTCCTGGTTAATTAATTGACATTCTGACGTCCTGACTAATTAATTGACTGTCTAACCTCCTGGTTAATTAATTGACTCTCTAACCTCCTTGTTAATTAACTGACTCTCAGCCCTTCTTGTTAATTAATTGAATCTCTGTCCTTCTGGTTAATTAAGTGTCTCTCTGATCTCCTGGTTAATTAATTGAGTCTCTGACCTCCTAGATAATTAATTTACTCTCTGACCTCCTTGTTAATTAATTAATTGACTCTCTGACCTCGGTTAATTAATTGACTTTCTGACCTGCTGGTTATTTAACTGATTCTCTGACACCTGGTTAAGTGATTTATTGAATCTCTGACCTCCTGGTTAACTAATTGACTCTCTGACCTCCTTGTTAATTAATTAATTGACTCTCTGACCTACTTGTTAATTAATTGACTCTCTAACCTCCTGGTAAATTAAGTAATTGATCTCTGACATCCTGGTTAATTAATAAACTCTCTGACCTCCTTGTTAATTAATTGACACTCTGATCTCCTAGTTAATTAATGAATGAACTCTCTAACCTCCTTGTTGATTAATTAATTGACTCTCTGACCTCCTTGTTAATTAATTAATTGACTCTCTGACCTACTTGTTAATTAATTGACTCTCTAACCTCCTGGTAAATTAAGTAATTGATCTCTGACCTCCTGGTTAATTAATTAACTCTCTGACCTCCTTGTTAATTAATTGACACTCTGATCTCCTAGTTAATTAATGAATGAACTCTCTAACCTCCTTGTTGATTAATTAATTGACTCTCTGACCTCCTTGTTAATTAATTGACTCTCTGACCTCCTGAGAAATTAATTGACTTTCTGGTCTCCTTGTTAATTAATAAATTGACTCTCAGATCTCCTTGTTAATTAATTGACTCTCTGACATGTTTGTTAATTAATTGCATTTCTAACCTCTTGGTTGATCAATTGACTGTCTGACCTCCTGGTTTGTTCAATGATTCTATGACCACCTGTTTAATTAATTGACTCTCTGACCTCCTGGTTAATTAATTGACGCTCTCACCTCTGGGTTAATTAATTGAATTTCTGATGTCCTGATTAATTAATTGCCGTCCTGACCTCCTGGTTAATAATTGACTCTCTGGCCTCCTGGTAAATTAATTAATTGACTCTCTGACCTCCTTGCTAATTAATTAATCAACTCTCTGACCTACTAGTTAATTAATTGACTCTCTGACCTCCTTGTTAATAAACTGACTCTCTGACCTCCTGGTAAATTAAGTAATTGATCTCTCACCATCTGGTTAATTAATTGACTCTCTGACCTCCTGGTAAATTAACGAATTGATCTATGACCTCCTGGTTACTTAATTGACTCTCTGACCTCCTTGTTAATTAATTGACACTCTGATTTCCTGGTTAATTAATTGACTCTATGACCTCCTGGTTAATTAATTGACTCTCTTACCTCCTGATTTATTAATTGACTCTCTGATCTCCTTGTTAATTAATGAATTGACTCTCTGATCTCCTTGTAAATTAATTGAATCTCTGACCTCTTTGTTAGTTAATTGAATTTCTAACCTCCTGGTTATTAATTGACTGTTTGACCTCCTGGTTTGTTCTCTGAATCTATGACCACCTGGTTAATTAATTGACTCTCTGACCTCTTGGTTAATTAATTGACACTCTGACCTCCGGGTTAATTAATTGATTTTCTACGTCCTAATTAATTAATTGCCTTTCTGACCTCCTGTTTAATTAATTGACCCTCTAAAATCCTGGTTAATTAATTAATAGACTCTCTGACCTCCTGGTTAATTAATTGACTCTCTGACTTCCTTGCTAATTAATTAATTGACTCTCTGACCTACTTATTAATTCATTGACTCTCTGACCTCCTGGTTAATTAAGTAATTGATCTCTGACCTCCTGGTTAAATAATTGACTCTCTAACCTCCTTGTTACTTAATTGACACTCTGACCACTTTGTTAATTATATGACTCTCTGAACTCCTAGTTAATTAATAGACTCTCTGACCTCCTGGTTAATTAATTGACTCACGGACCTCCTTGTTAATTAATTAATTGACTATCTGACCTCCTGGTTAATTAAATAATTGACTCTCTCACCTCCTTGTTAATTAATTGACTCTCTGACCTCCTGGTTAATTAATTGACTCTCTGACCTCCTGGTAAATTAATTGAGTCTCTGATCTCCCGGTTAATTAATTGAGTCTCTGATCTTCTTGTTAATTAATTAATGGACTCCCTGACCTCCTGGTTAATTAATTGACTCTCTGTCCTCCCACTTAAATAATTGACTCTCTGACTTTCTGGTTAATTAATGAATTGACTCTATGACCTACTTGCTAATTAATTAATTGACTCTCTGACCTCCTGGATAATTAAGTGACTCACTGACCTCCTTGCTGATTAATTGATTGACTCTCTGAACTCCTTGTTAATTAATTAATTGACTCTGAGATCTCCTGGTTAATTAATTGACTCCCTGACCTCGTGGTTAATTAATTGACTCACTGACCACTTTGTTAATTAATTGAATTTCTAACCTCCTGGTTAATTAATTGACTGTCTGATCGCCTGGTTTGTCCCCTGAATCTATGACCACTTGGTTAATTAGTTCACTCTCTGTCCTCCTGGTTAATTAATTGATACTCTGACCTCCGGGTTAATAGATTTTCTGACGTCCTGATTAATTAATTGCCTTTCGGAACTCCTGGTTAATTAATTGACTCTCTGACCTCCTAATTAATTAAATAATTGACTCTCTGTCCTCCTTGTTAATTAATTGACACTCTGACCACCTTGTGAATTATATGACTCTCTGAACTCCTAGTTAATTAATACACTCTCTGAACTCCTGGTTAATTAATTGACTCACTGAACTCCTTGTTAATTAATTAATTGACTCTCTGACCTCCTGGTTAATTAATTGACTCTCTGACCTCCTGATTAATTAAATAATTGACTCTCTGACCTCCTTCTTAATAAATTGACTCTCTGACCTCTTGGTTAATTAATTGGCTCTGACTTCCTCGTTAATTAATTAATTGACACTCTGATATCCTGGCTATTAACTGACACTCTCACCTCCTGGTTAATGAATTGACTCTCTGACCTCCTGGTTAATTAATGGACTCTATGATCTCCAGGTTAAATAATTGACTCTCTAACCTTCTGGTTAATTAATTAATTGACTCTCTGACCTCCTTGTTAATTAATTGATTGTCTGATCTCTTGTTTAATTTAGTAATTGATGTCTGACCTCCTGGTTAATTAACTGACTTTCTGACCTCCTTGTTAATTAATTGACACTCTGACCTCCTTGTTAATTAATTAATTGACTCTCTGACCTACTTGTTAATTAATTGACTCTCTAACCTCCTGGTAAATTAAGTAATTGATCTCTGACCTCCTGGTTAATTAATTAACTCTCTGACCTCCTTGTTAATTAATTGACACTCTGATCTCCTAGTTAATTAATGAATGAACTCTCTAACCTCCTTGTTGATTAATTAATTGACTCTCTGACCTCCTTGTTAATTAATTGACTCTCTGACCTCCTGAGAAATTAATTGACTTTCTGGTCTCCTTGTTAATTAATAAATTGACTCTCAGATCTCCTTGTTAATTAATTGACTCTCTGACATCTTTGTTAATTAATTGCATTTCTAACCTCTTGGTTGATTAATTGACTGTCTGACCTCCTGGTTTGTTCAATGATTCTATGACCACCTGTTTAATTAATTGACTCTCTGACCTCCTGGTTAATTAATTGACGCTCTCACCTCTGGGTTAATTAATTGAATTTCTGACGTCCTGATTAATTAATTGCCGTCCTGACCTCCTGGTTAATAATTGACTCTCTGGCCTCCTGGTAAATTAATTAATTGACTCTCTGACCTCCTTGCTAATTAATTAATCAACTCTCTGACCTACTAGTTAATTAATTGACTCTCTGACCTCCTTGTTAATAAACTGACTCTCTGACCTCCTGGTAAATTAAGTAATTGATCTCTCACCATCTGGTTAATTAATTGACTCTCTGACCTCCTGGTAAATTAACGAATTGATCTATGACCTCCTGGTTACTTAATTGACTCTCTGACCTCCTTGTTAATTAATTGACACTCTGATTTCCTTGTTAATTAATTAATTGACTCTATGACCTCCTGGTTAATTAATTGACTCTCTTACCTCCTGATTTATTAATTGACTCTCTGATCTCCTTGTTAATTAATGAATTGACTCTCTGATCTCCTTGTAAATTAATTGAATCTCTGACCTCTTTGTTACTTAATTGAATTTCTAACCTCCTGGTTATTAATTGACTGTTTGACCTCCTGGTTTGTTCTCTGAATCTATGACCACCTGGTTAATTAATTGACTCTCTGACCTCTTGGTTAATTAATTGACACTCTGACCTCCGGGTTAATTAATTGATTTTCTACGTCCTAATTAATTAATTGCCTTTCTGACCTCCTGTTTAATTAATTGACCCTCTAAAATCCTGGTTAATTAATTAATAGACTCTCTGACCTCCTGGTTAATTAATTGACTCTCTGACTTCCTTGCTAATTAATTAATTGACTCTCTGACCTACTTATTAATTCATTGACTCTCTGACCTCCTGGTTAATTAAGTAATTGATCTCTGACCTCCTGGTTAAATAATTGACTCTCTAACCTCCTTGTTACTTAATTGACACTCTGACCACTTTGTTAATTATATGACTCTCTGAACTCCTAGTTAATTAATAGACTCTCTGACCTCGTGGTTAATTAATTGACTCACTGACCACTTTGTTAATTAATTGAATTTCTAACCTCCTGGTTAATTAATTGACTGTCTGATCGCCTGGTTTGTCCCCTGAATCTATGACCACTTGGTTAATTAGTTCACTCTCTGTCCTCCTGGTTAATTAATTGATACTCTGACCTCCGGATTAATTAATAGATTTTCTGACGTCCTGATTAATTAATTGCCTTTCGGAACTCCTGGTTAATTAATTGACTCTCTGACCTCCTGATTAATTAAATAATTGACTCTCTGACCTCCTTCTTAATAAATTGACTCTCTGACCTCTTGGTTAATTAATTGGCTCTGACTTCCTGGTTAATTAATTAATTGACACTCTGATATCCTGGCTATTAACTGACACTCTGACCTCCTGGTTAATGAATTGACTCTCTGACCTCCTGGTTAATTAATGGACTCTATGATCTCCAGGTTAAATAATTGACTCTCTAACCTTCTGGTTAATTAATTAATTGACTCTATGAACGCCTTGCTAATTAATTAATTGACTCTCTGACCTCCTGGTTAATTAAATGACTCACTGACCTACTTGCTAATTAATTAATTGACTCTCTGACCTCCTTGTTAATTAATTGATTGTCTGACCTCTTGTTTAATTTAGTAATTGATGTCTGACCTCCTGGTTAATTAACTGACTCTCTGACCTCCTTGTTAAATAATTGACACTCTGACCTCCTTGTTAATTAATTAATTGAGTCTCTGATCTCCTGGTTAATTAATTCATTCCCTGAACTCGTGGTTAATTAATTGACTCACTGACCTCCGTGTTAATTTATTTATTGACTCTCTGTCCTCCTGGTTAATTAATCGACTCTATGACCTCCTGGTTAATTAATTAATTGAATCTCTGACCTCCTGGTTTATTAATTGACTCTCTGATGTCCTGATTAATTAAGGAAATGACTCTCTGACCTCTTGGTTACTTAATTGACTCTCTGACATCTTTGTTAATTAATAGAATTTCTGACCTCCTGGTTGATTAATTGACTGTCTGACCTCCTGGTTAATTAATTGACATTCTGACCTCCTGGTTAATTAATTGACATTCTGACGTCCTGACTAATTAATTGACTGTCTAACCTCCTGGTTAATTAATTGACTCTCTAACCTCCTTGTTAATTAACTGACTCTCAGCCCTTCTTGTTAATTAATTGAATCTCTGTCCTTCTGGTTAATTAAGTGTCTCTCTGATCTCCTGGTTAATTAATTGAGTCTCTGACCTCCTAGATAATTAATTTACTCTCTGACCTCCTTGTTAATTAATTAATTGACTCTCTGACCTCTTGGTTTATTAATTGACTCTCTGATGTCCTGATTAATTAAGGAAATGACTCTCTGACCTCTTGGTTACTTAATTGACTCTCTGACATCTTTGTTAATTAATAGAATTTCTGACCTCCTGGTTGACTGTCTGACCTCCTGGTTTATTCATTGAATCTAGAACCTCCTGGTTAATTAATTAACTCTCTGACCTCCTGGTTAATTAATTGACATTCTGACCTCCTGGTTAATTAATTGACATTCTGACGTCCTGACTAATTAATTGACTGTCTAACCTCCTGGTTAATTAATTGACTCTCTAACCTCCTTGTTAATTAACTGACTCTCAGCCCTTCTTGTTAATTAATTGAATCTCTGTCCTTCTGGTTAATTAAGTGTCTCTCTGATCTCCTGGTTAATTAATTGAGTCTCTGACCTCCTAGATAATTAATTTACTCTCTGACCTCCTTGTTAATTAATTAATTGACTCTCTGACCTCTTGGTTAATTAATTGACTTTCTGACCTGCTGGTTAATTAACTGATTCTCTGACACCTGGTTAAGTGATTTATTGAATCTCTGACCTCCTGGTTAACTAATTGACTCTCTGACCTCCTTGTTAATTAATTAATTGACTCTCTGACCTACTTGTTAATTAATTGACTCTCTAACCTCCTGGTAAATTAAGTAATTGATCTCTGACATCCTGGTTAATTAATTAACTCTCTGACCTCCTTGTTAATTAATTGACTCTCTGACTTCCTTGTGAATTAATTAATTGACTCTGACCTCCTGGTTAATTAATTGACTCTCTGACCTGCTGGTTAAGTAATTAGTTGACTCTCTAACCTCCTTGTTGATTAATTAATTGACTCTCTGACCTACTTGTTAATTAATTGGCTCTCTGACCTCCTGAGAAATTAATTCACTTTCTGGTCTCCTTGTTAATTAATAAATTGACTCTCAGATCTCCTTGTTAATTAATTGACTCTCTGACATCTTTGTTAATTAATTGCATTTCTAACCTCTTGGTTGATTAATTGACTGTCTGACCTCCTGGTTTGTTCAATGATTCTATGACCACCTGTTTAATTAATTGACTCTCTGACCTCCTGGTTAATTAATTGACGCTCTCACCTCTGGGTTAATTAATTGAATTTCTGACGTCCTGATTAATTAATTGCCTTTCTGACCTCCTGGTTAATAATTGACTCTCTGGCCTCCTGGTAAATTAATTAATTGACTCTCTGACCTCCTTGCTAATTAATTAATCAACTCTCTGACCTACTAGTTAATTAATTGACTCTCTGACCTCCTTGTTAATAAACTGACTCTCTGACCTCCTGGTAAATTAAGTAATTGATCTCTCACCATCTGGTTAATTAATTGACTTTCTGACCTCCTGGTCAATTAACGAATTGATCTATGACCTCCTGGTTACTTAATTGACTCTCTGACCTCCTTGTTAATTAATTGACACTCTGATTTCCTTGTTAATTAATTAATTGACTCTATGACCTCCTGGTTAATTAATTGACTCTCTTACCTCCTGATTTATTAATTGACTCTCTGATCTCCTTGTTAATTAATGAATTGACTCTCTGATCTCCTTGTAAATTAATTGAATCTCTGACCTCTTTGTTACTTAATTGAATTTCTAACCTCCTGGTTATTAATTGACTGTTTGACCTCCTGGTTTGTTCTCTGAATCTATGACCACCTGGTTAATTAATTGACTCTCTGACCTCTTGGTTAATTAATTGACACTCTGACCTCCGGGTTAATTAATTGATTTTCTACGTCCTAATTAATTAATTGCCTTTCTGACCTCCTGTTTAATTAATTGACCCTCTAAAATCCTGGTTAATTAATTAATAGACTCTCTGACCTCCTGGTTAATTAATTGACTCTCTGACTTCCTTGCTAATTAATTAATTGACTCTCTGACCTACTTATTAATTCATTGACTCTCTGACCATCTGGTTAATTAAGTAATTGATCTCTGACCTCCTGGTTAAATAATTGACTCTCTAACCTCCTTGTTACTTAATTGACACTCTGACCACTTTGTTAATTATATGACTCTCTGAACTCCTAGTTAATTAATAGACTCTCTGACCTCCTGGTTAATTAATTGACTCACGGACCTCCTTGTTAATTAATTAATTGACTATCTGACCTCCTGGTTAATTAAATAATTGACTCTCTGACCTCCTTGCTATTAATTGACTCTCTGACCTCCTGGTAAATTAATTGACTCTCTGATCTCCCGGTTAATTAATTGAGTCTCTGATCTCTGTGTTAATTAATTGAGTCTCTGACCTCCTTGTTAATTAATTAATTGACTCCCTGACCTCCTGGTTAATTAATTGACTCCCTGACCTCCTGGTTAATTAATTGACTCTCTGTCCTCCCAGTTAAATAATTGACTCTCTGACTTTCTGGTTAATTAATGAATCGACTCTATGACCTACTTGCTAATTAATTAATTGACTCTCTGACCTCCTGGATAATTAAGTGACTCACTGACCTCCTTGCTGATTAATTGATTGACTCTCTGAACTCCTTGTTAATTAATTAATTGACTCTGAGATCTCCTGGTTAATTAATTGACTCACTGACCACTTTGTTAATTAATTGACTCACTGACCACTTTGTTAATTAATTGAACCTCCTGGTTCTAACCTCCTGGTTAATTAATTGACTGTCTGATCGCCTGGTTTGTCCCCTGAATCTATGACCACTTGGTTAATTAGTTCACTCTCTGTCCTCCTGGTTAATTAATTGATACTCTGACCTCCGGGTTAATTAATTGATTTTCTGACGTCCTGATTAATTAATTGCCTTTCGGAACTCCTGGTTAATTAATTGACTCTCTGACCTCCTGATTAATTAAATAATTGACTCTCTGACCTCCTTCTTAATAAATTGACTCTCTGACCTCTTGGTTAATTAATTGGCTCTGACTTCCTGGTTAATTAATTAATTGACACTCTGATATCCTGGCTATTAACTGACACTCTGACCTCCTGGTTAATGAATTGACTCTCTGACCTCCTGGTTAATTAATGGACTCTATGATCTCCAGGTTAAATAATTGACTCTCTAACCTTCTGGTTAATTAATTAATTGACTCTATGAACGCCTTGCTAATTAATTAATTGACTCTCTGACCTCCTGGTTAATTAATTGACTCTCTGACCTCCTTGTTAATTAACTGACTCTCAGCCCTTCTTGTTAATTAATTGAATCTCTGTCCTTCTGGTTAATTAAGTGTCTCTCTGATCTCCTGGTTAATTAATTGAGTCTCTGACCTCCTAGATAATTAATTTACTCTCTGACCTCCTTGTTAATTAATTAATTGACTCTCTGACCTCTTGGTTAATTAATTGACTTTCTGACCTGCTGGTTAATTAACTGATTCTCTGACACCTGGTTAAGTGATTTATTGAATCTCTGACCTCCTGGTTAACTAATTGACTCTCTGACCTCCTTGTTAATTAATTAATTGACTCTCTGACCTACTTGTTAATTAATTGACTCTCTAACCTCCTGGTAAATTAAGTAATTGATCTCTGACATCCTGGTTAATTAATTAACTCTCTGACCTCCTTGTTAATTAATTGACACTCTGATCTCCTAGTTAATTAATGAATGAACTCTCTAACCTCCTTGTTGATTAATTAATTGAGTCTCTGATCTCCTTGTTAATTAATTGACTCTCTGACCTCCTGAGAAATTAACTCACTTTCTGGTCTCCTTGTTAATTAATAAATTGACTCTCAGATCTCCTTGTTAATTGATTGACTCTCTGACATCTTTGTTAATTAATTGCATTTCTAACCTCTTGGTTGATTAATTGACTGTCTGACCTCCTGGTTTGTTCAATGATTCTATGACCACCTGTTTAATTAATTGACTCTCTGACCTCCTGGTTAATTAATTGACGCTCTCACCTCTGGGTTAATTAATTGAATTTCTGACGTCCTGATTAATTAATTGCCGTCCTGACCTCCTGGTTAATAATTGACTCTCTGGCCTCCTGGTAAATTAATTAATTGACTCTCTGACCTCCTTGCTAATTAATTAATCAACTCTCTGACCTACTAGTTAATTAATTGACTCTCTGACCTCCTTGTTAATAAACTGACTCTCTGACCTCCTGGTAAATTAAGTAATTGATCTCTCACCATCTGGTTAATTAATTGACTCTCTGACCTCCTGGTAAATTAACGAATTGATCTATGACCTCCTGGTTACTTAATTGACTCTCTGACCTCCTTGTTAATTAATTGACACTCTGATTTCCTTGTTAATTAATTGACTCTATGACCTCCTGGTTAATTAATTGACTCTCTTACCTCCTGATTTATTAATTGACTCTCTGATCTCCTTGTTAATTAATGAATTGACTCTCTGATCTCCTTGTAAATTAATTGAATCTCTGACCTCTTTGTTACTTAATTGAATTTCTAACCTCCTGGTTATTAATTGACTGTTTGACCTCCTGGTTTGTTCTCTGAATCTATGACCACCTGGTTAATTAATTGACTCTCTGACCTCTTGGTTAATTAATTGACACTCTGACCTCCGGGTTAATTAATTGATTTTCTACGTCCTAATTAATTAATTGCCTTTCTGACCTCCTGTTTAATTAATTGACCCTCTAAAATCCTGGTTAATTAATTAATAGACTCTCTGACCTCCTGGTTAATTAATTGACTCTCTGACTTCCTTGCTAATTAATTAATTGACTCTCTGACCTACTTATTAATTCATTGACTCTCTGACCTCCTGGTTAATTAAGTAATTGATCTCTGACCTCCTGGTTAAATAATTGACTCTCTAACCTCCTTGTTACTTAATTGACACTCTGACCACTTTGTTAATTATATGACTCTCTGAACTCCTAGTTAATTAATAGACTCTCTGACCTCGTGGTTAATTAATTGACTCACTGACCACTTTGTTAATTAATTGAATTTCTAACCTCCTGGTTAATTAATTGACTGTCTGATCGCCTGGTTTGTCCCCTGAATCTATGACCACTTGGTTAATTAGTTCACTCTCTGTCCTCCTGGTTAATTAATTGATACTCTGACCTCCGGATTAATTAATAGATTTTCTGACGTCCTGATTAATTAATTGCCTTTCGGAACTCCTGGTTAATTAATTGACTCTCTGACCTCCTGATTAATTAAATAATTGACTCTCTGACCTCCTTCTTAATAAATTGACTCTCTGACCTCTTGGTTAATTAATTGGCTCTGACTTCCTGGTTAATTAATTAATTGACACTCTGATATCCTGGCTATTAACTGACACTCTGACCTCCTGGTTAATGAATTGACTCTCTGACCTCCTGGTTAATTAATGGACTCTATGATCTCCAGGTTAAATAATTGACTCTCTGACCTTCTGGTTAATTAATTAATTGACTCTATGAACGCCTTGCTAATTAATTAATTGACTCTCTGACCTCCTGGTTAATTAAATGACTCACTGACCTACTTGCTAATTAATTAATTGACTCTCTGACCTCCTTGTTAATTAATTGATTGTCTGACCTCTTGTTTAATTTAGTAATTGATGTCTGACCTCCTGGTTAATTAACTGACTCTCTGACCTCCTTGTTAAATAATTGACACTCTGACCTCCTTGTTAATTAATTAATTGAGTCTCTGATCTCCTGGTTAATTAATTCATTCCCTGAACTCGTGGTTAATTAATTGACTCACTGACCTCCGTGTTAATTTATTTATTGACTCTCTGTCCTCCTGGTTAATTAATCGACTCTATGACCTCCTGGTTAATTAATTAATTGAATCTCTGACCTCCTGGTTTATTAATTGACTCTCTGATGTCCTGATTAATTAAGGAAATGACTCTCTGACCTCTTGGTTACTTAATTGACTCTCTGACATCTTTGTTAATTAATAGAATTTCTGACCTCCTGGTTGATTAATTGACTGTCTGACTTCCTGGTTTATTAATTGACATTCTGACCTCCTGGTTAATTAATTGACATTCTGACGTCCTGACTAATTAATTGACTGTCTAACCTCCTGGTTAATTAATTGACTCTCTAACCTCCTTGTTAATTAACTGACTCTCAGCCCTTCTTGTTAATTAATTGAATCTCTGTCCTTCTGGTTAATTAAGTGTCTCTCTGATCTCCTGGTTAATTAATTGAGTCTCTGACCTCCTAGATAATTAATTTACTCTCTGACCTCCTTGTTAATTAATTAATTGACTCTCTGACCTCGGTTAATTAATTGACTTTCTGACCTGCTGGTTATTTAACTGATTCTCTGACACCTGGTTAAGTGATTTATTGAATCTCTGACCTCCTGGTTAACTAATTGACTCTCTGACCTCCTTGTTAATTAATTAATTGACTCTCTGACCTACTTGTTAATTAATTGACTCTCTAACCTCCTGGTAAATTAAGTAATTGATCTCTGACATCCTGGTTAATTAATAAACTCTCTGACCTCCTTGTTAATTAATTGACACTCTGATCTCCTAGTTAATTAATGAATGAACTCTCTAACCTCCTTGTTGATTAATTAATTGACTCTCTGACCTCCTTGTTAATTAATTGACTCTCTGACCTCCTGAGAAATTAATTGACTTTCTGGTCTCCTTGTTAATTAATAAATTGACTCTCAGATCTCCTTGTTAATTAATTGACTCTCTGACATGTTTGTTAATTAATTGCATTTCTAACCTCTTGGTTGATCAATTGACTGTCTGACCTCCTGGTTTGTTCAATGATTCTATGACCACCTGTTTAATTAATTGACTCTCTGACCTCCTGGTTAATTAATTGACGCTCTCACCTCTGGGTTAATTAATTGAATTTCTGATGTCCTGATTAATTAATTGCCGTCCTGACCTCCTGGTTAATAATTGACTCTCTGGCCTCCTGGTAAATTAATTAATTGACTCTCTGACCTCCTTGCTAATTAATTAATCAACTCTCTGACCTACTAGTTAATTAATTGACTCTCTGACCTCCTTGTTAATAAACTGACTCTCTGACCTCCTGGTAAATTAAGTAATTGATCTCTCACCATCTGGTTAATTAATTGACTCTCTGACCTCCTGGTCAATTAACGAATTGATCTATGACCTCCTGGTTACTTAATTGACTCTCTGACCTCCTTGTTAATTAATTGACACTCTGATTTCCTGGTTAATTAATTAATTGACTCTATGACCTCCTGGTTAATTAATTGACTCTCTTACCTCCTGATTTATTAATTGACTCTCTGATCTCCTTGTTAATTAATGAATTGACTCTCTGATCTCCTTGTAAATTAATTGAATCTCTGACCTCTTTGTTACTTAATTGAATTTCTAACCTCCTGGTTATTAATTGACTGTTTGACCTCCTGGTTTGTTCTCTGAATCTATGACCACCTGGTTAATTAATTGACTCTCTGACCTCTTGGTTAATTAATTGACACTCTGACCTCCGGGTTAATTAATTGATTTTCTACGTCCTAATTAATTAATTGCCTTTCTGACGTCCTGTTTAATTAATTGACCCTCTAAAATCCTGGTTAATTAATTAATAGACTCTCAGACCTCCTGGTTAATTAATTGACTCTCTGACTTCCTTGCTAATTAATTAATTGACTCTCTGACCTACTTATTAATTCATTGACTCTCTGACCTCCTGGTTAATTAAGTAATTGATCTCTGACCTCCTGGTTAAATAATTGACTCTCTAACCTCCTTGTTACTTAATTGACACTCTGACCACTTTGTTAATTATATGACTCTCTGAACTCCTAGTTAATTAATAGACTCTCTGACCTCCTGGTTAATTAATTGACTCACGGACCTCCTTGTTAATTAATTAATTGACTATCTGACCTCCTGGTTAATTAAATAATTGACTCTCTCACCTCCTTGTTAATTAATTGACTCTCTGACCTCCTTGCTATTAATTGACTCTCTGACCTCCTGGTAAATTAATTGACTCTCTGATCTCCCGGTTAATTAATTGAGTCTCTGATCTCTGTGTTAATTAATTGAGTCTCTGACCTCCTTGTTAATTAATTAATTGACTCCCTGACCTCCTGGTTAATTAATTGACTCTCTGACCTCCCAGTTAAATAATTGACTCTCTGACTTTCTGGTTAATTAATGAATTGACTCTATGACCTACTTGCTAATTAATTAATTGACTCTCTGACCTCCTGGATAATTAAGTGACTCACTGACCTCCTTGCTGATTAATTGATTGACTCTCTGAACTCCTTGTTAATTAATTAATTGACTCTGAGATCTCCTGGTTAATTAATTGACTCCCTGACCTCCTGGTTAATTAATTGACTGTCTGATCGCCTGGTTTGTCCCCTGAATCTATGACCACTTGGTTAATTAGTTCACTCTCTGTCCTCCTGGTTAATTAATTGATACTCTGACCTCCGGATTAATTAATAGATTTTCTGACGTCCTGATTAATTAATTGCCTTTCGGAACTCCTGGTTAATTAATTGACTCTCTGACCTCCTGATTAATTAAATAATTGACTCTCTGACCTCCTTCTTAATAAATTGACTCTCTGACCTCTTGGTTAATTAATTGGCTCTGACTTCCTCGTTAATTAATTAATTGACACTCTGATATCCTGGCTATTAACTGACACTCTGACCTCCTGGTTAATGAATTGACTCTCTGACCTCCTGGTTAATTAATGGACTCTATGATCTCCAGGTTAAATAATTGACTCTCTGACCTTCTGGTTAATTAATTAATTGACTCTATGAACGCCTTGCTAATTAATTAATTGACTCTCTGACCTCCTGGTTAATTAAATGACTCACTGACCTACTTGCTAATTAATTAATTGACTCTCTGACCTCCTTGTTAATTAATTGATTGTCTGACCTCTTGTTTAATTTAGTAATTGATGTCTGACCTCCTGGTTAATTAACTGACTCTCTGACCTCCTTGTTAAATAATTGACACTCTGACCTCCTTGTTAATTAATTAATTGAGTCTCTGATCTCCTGGTTAATTAATTCATTCCCTGAACTCGTGGTTAATTAATTGACTCACTGACCTCCGTGTTAATTTATTTATTGACTCTCTGTCCTCCTGGTTAATTAATCGACTTTATGACCTCCTGGTTAATTAATTAATTGAATCTCTGACCTCCTGGTTTATTAATTGACTCTCTGATGTCCTGATTAATTAAGGAAATGACTCTCTGACCTCTTGGTTACTTAATTGACTCTCTGACATCTTTGTTAATTAATAGAATTTCTGACCTCCTGGTTGATTAATTGACTGTCTGACCTCCTGGTTAATTAATTGACATTCTGACGTCCTGACTAATTAATTGACTGTCTAACCTCCTGGTTAATTAATTGACTCTCTAACCTCCTTGTTAATTAACTGACTCTCAGCCCTTCTTGTTAATTAATTGAATCTCTGTCCTTCTGGTTAATTAAGTGTCTCTCTGATCTCCTGGTTAATTAATTGAGTCTCTGACCTCCTAGATAATTAATTTACTCTCTGACCTCCTTGTTAATTAATTAATTGACTCTCTGACCTCTTGGTTAATTAATTGACTTTCTGACCTGCTGGTTAATTAACTGATTCTCTGACACCTGGTTAAGTGATTTATTGAATCTCTGACCTCCTGGTTAACTAATTGACTCTCTGACCTCCTTGTTAATTAATTAATTGACTCTCTGACCTACTTGTTAATTAATTGACTCTCTAACCTCCTGGTAAATTAAGTAATTGATCTCTGACATCCTGGTTAATTAATTAACTCTCTGACCTCCTTGTTAATTAATTGACACTCTGATCTCCTAGTTAATTAATGAATGAACTCTCTAACCTCCTTGTTGATTAATTAATTGACTCTCTGACCTCCTTGTTAATTAATTAATTGACTCTCTGACCTCCTGAGAAATTAATTCACTTTCTGGTCTCCTTGTTAATTAATAAATTGACTCTCAGATCTCCTTGTTAATTAATTGACTCTCTGACATCTTTGTTAATTAATTGCATTTCTAACCTCTTGGTTGATTAATTGACTGTCTGACCTCCTGGTTTGTTCAATGATTCTATGACCACCTGTTTAATTAATTGACTCTCTGACCTACTAGTTAATTAAATGACTCTCTGATCTCTTTGTTAATGAATTCATTGTCTCTCTGATCTCCTTGCTAATTAATTATCTGACTCTCTGATCTCCTGGTTAATTATTTGACTCTCTGATATCATGGTTAATTAATTGACTCTCTGACCTCCTTGTAAATTAATTGACTCTCTCACCTCCCGGTTCATTAATTGACTCTTTGACCTCCTGGTTAATTAATTGATTCTCTGACCTCATGGTTAATTGATTGACTCTCTGAGCTCCTGGGGAATTTATTGACTCACTGACATCTTTGTTAATTAACTAATTGACTCTCTGACCTCCTGGTTAATTAATTCACTCTCTGACCTACTAGTTAATTAATTAATTGAGTCACAGATATCATGTTAATTAATTGACGGTGTGACCTCCTGTTAATTAATTAATTGACTATCAGACCTCTTTGCTAATTAATTGACTCACTGATCTCCGTGTTAATTAATAGATTCTCTGACATCCTTGTTAATTAATTGACTCTCTGACCTCCTTTTAATTAATTAATTGACTCTCTGACGACCTGGTTAATTTATTGACTCTCTAACCTCCTGGTTAATTAATTGACACTCTGACCTACTGGTTAATTAATTAATTGACTCTGTGACCTCCTTGCTAATTAATTAATTGACTCTCTGACCTCATTAATTTAGTAATTGATCTTTGACCTGCTGGTTAATTAATTGAATATCTGACCACCTTGTCAATTAATTGACACTCTGACCTCATTGTTAATTAACTAAATGACTCTCTCTGACCTCCTGATTAATTAATTGACTCTCTGACCTCCTCTTTAATTAATTGACTTTCTGACTTCCTTGTTAATTAATTTATTGTCTCTCTGACCTCCTGGTTAATTAACCAAATCTCTGACCTCCTTGTTAATTAATAAATTGACTCTCTGAACTTCTGCTTAATTAATTGACTCCCTGATCTCCTGGTTAATTAATTGATCCTCTGTTCTCTTTCTTAATTAATTATTTTACGCTGTGATCTCCTTGCTAATAATTGACTCTCTGACACCTTTGTTAATTAATTGACATGCTGACATTCTGGTTAATTAATTGACTGTCTGACCTCCTGGTTTATTCATTGTATCTAGGAACACCTAGTTAATTAATTGACTCTCTGAAGTCCTTGTAAATTAATTGCCTCTCTGACCGCCTGGTTAATTAATTGACTGTCTGACCTCTTGGTTAATCAATTGACTCTCTGATCTCCTGGTTAGTTAACTGACTCTCTGACCACCTTGTTGATAAATTAATTCATTGGCTCTCTGACCACCTCATTAATTATTGACTCTGTGACCTCCTGGGTTATTAATTGACTCTTTGAACTCCTGGTTAATTAATTGACTCTCTAACCTCCTGGTTAATTAATTGACTCTCTGAACTCTTTGTTAATTCATTGACTCTCTGATCTCCTGGTTAATTAATTGTCTGACCTCCCGGTTTATTCAGTGACTCTCTGACCTCCTGGTAAATTAATAGATTCTCTGACCTCCTGGTTAATTAATTGACTTTCTGACCGCCTTTTAATTAATTAATTGACTCTGTGACGTATTGATTAATTTATTGACTCTCTAACCTCCTGGTTAATTAATTGACACTCCGACCTCATTAATTAAGTGATTGACTCTCTCTGACCTCCTTGTTAACTAATTGACTCTCTGACCTCTTTGTTAATAAGCGGATTCACTCTCCGACATCCTTGTTAATTCATTAATTGACTCTCTGACCTCTGGTTAATTAATTGACTTTCTGACCTCCTGGTAAATTAATTGACTTTCTGACCTCCTTTTAATTAATTAATTGACTCTGTGACGTATTGATTAATTTATTGACTCTCTAAGCTCCTGGTTAATTAATTGACACTCTGATCTCCTAGTTAATTCATTAATTGACTCTCTGATCTCCTAGTTAGTTAATTGACTCTCTGACCTCCTGGTTAATTAATTGACTCTCTGACCTCCTGGTTAATTCATTGACTCTCTGACATGCTTTTTAAATAATTGACTCTCAGCCCTTCTTCTTAATTAATTGAGTCTCTGACCTCCTGGTTAATTAATTGACACTCCGACCTCATTAATTAAGTGATTGACTCTCTCTGACCTCCTTGTTAACTAATTGACTCTCTGACCTCTTTGTTAATAAGCGGATTCACTCTCCGACATCCTTGTTAATTCATTAATTGACTCTCTGACCTCTGGTTAATTAATGGACTCTCTGATCTCCTAGTTAATTAATTGACTCTCTGACCTCTTTGTTAATTAATTGACTCTCTGATCTCCTGGTTACTTAATTGAATCTCTAACCTCCTGGTTAATTAATTGACTCTCAGACCTCCTGGTTAATGAATTAATTGACTCTCTGACCTCCTGGTTAATTAATTGACTCTCTGATTTCCTTCCTAAAGAATTAATTGACTCTCTGACCTCACTGTTAATTAATTGATTCTCTGAACTCCTGGTTGATTAATTGATTCTCTAACTTCCTTGTTAATTAATTAATTGACTCTCTGACCTCCTGGTTAATTAATTGACTCTCTAACCACCTGGTTAATTAATTGACTATCTGTACTCCTTGTTATTTAATAAATTGACTCTCTGACCTCTTCGTTAATTAATTGACTCTCTGACATCTTTGTTATTTAATTGAATTTCTGACCTCCTGGTTAATTAATTGATTCTCTGACCTCCTGGTTTATTCATTGAATCTGTGACCTCCTGGTTAATTAATTAACTGTCTGACATCCTGGTTAATTAATTGGCTCTCTGACCTCCTGGTTAATTAATTGACTTTCTGACCTCCTGGTTAATTAATTGACTCTCTACCCTCCTTGTTAATTAATTGACTCTCAGCCCTTCTTGTTAATTAATTGAATCTCTGTCCTTCTGGTTAATTAATTGACTCTCTGATCTCCTGGTTAATTAATTGACTCTCTAACCTTGTTGCTAATTAATTAATTCACTCTTTGACCTCCTTGTTAAATAATTGACTTTCTGACATCATGGTTAATGAAGTAATTGATCTCTGATCTCCTGGTTGCTTAATTGACTTTCTGACCCCCTTGTTAATTAATTGAAACTCTGACCTTCTTAATTAATTAATTGACTCTCTGATCTTCTTGTTAATTGGTTAATTGACTCTTTCAACTCTCGGTTAATTAATTGTTTCTCTGACCTAATGGTTAATTGATTGACTCTCTGACCTCCTGGTTAATTACTCGATTGACTCTATGACCTCCTGGTTAATTAATTGACTCTCTGAACTCCTGGTTAATTAATTAATTGACTCACAGATATCCTTGTTAATTAATTGACGCTCTGACCTCCTGATTGATTAATTAATTGACTCTCTGACCTCCGTGTTAAATAATTGATCTCTGACCTCCTGGTTAATTAAGTAATTGATCTCTGACTCCCTGGTTAATTAATTGACACTCTGACATCCTTGTTAACAAATTAATTGACTCTCTGACCTCCTGGTTAATTAATTGACTCACTGACCTCCTTGTTAATTAATTAATTGACTCTCTGATCTCCTGCTTAATTAATTCAATCTCAGGCCCCCTGTTTAATTAATTAATTGACTCTCTGTCCTCTTGATAATTAATTGACTCTCTGACCTCTTTGTTAATTAATTGACATTCTTACCTCTTGGTTAATTAACTGACTGTGTGACTTCCTGGTTTATTCATTTCATCTATGACCTCCTGGTTAATTAATTGACTCTCTGACCTCCTTGTTAAACAATTGACTCTGACCTCCTTGTGAATTAATTGCCTGTCTGACCTCTGGTTAATTAATTGACTCTCTAACCTCCTTGTTAATCAATTGACTTTCAGATCTCCTCGTTATTTAATTGACTTTCTGACCTTCTGGATAATTAATTCACTCTCTGACCTACTGGTTAATTACTTGACTCCCTGACCTCCTGATTAATTATTTGACTTTCTGAACTCCTGATTAATTAATTGACTCTCTGAACTCCTTGTTAAACAATTGACTCTGACCTCCTTGTGAATTAATTGCCTGTCTGACCTCTGGTTAATCAATTGACTCTCTAACCTCCTGGTTAAACAATTGACTTTCAGATCTCCTCGTTATTTAATTGACTTTCTGACCTTCTGGATAATTAATTCACTCTCTGACCTACTGGTTAATTACTTGACTCTCTGGTCTCCTGGTTAATTAATTGACTCCCTGACCTCCTGGTTAATTAATTGACTCTCTGACCTCCTGTTTAATTAATTAATTCACTCTATGATGTCCTGGTTAATTAACTACTTAATTAAATGACTCTCGGATTTCCTTGTTAATGAATTAATTGTCTCTCTCATCTCCTTGCTAATTAATTAACTGAGTCTCTGATATCCTGGTTAATCTATTGACTCTCTGACCTCCTGGTTAATTAATTGACTCTCTGACTTACTGGTTAATTGAGTGACTCTCTGGCATACTGGTTAATTAAGTGACTCTCATCATGATCTCCTTGCTAATTAATTAATAGACTCTCTGACCTCCTTGTTAATTAATTGACTCCTGAACTCCTGGTTAATTAATTGACTCTCTGACCTCCTGGTGAATTAATTAATTGACTCTTTCATCTCCTTGCTAATTAATTAATTGATCTCTGACCTCCGGTTAATTAATTGACTCTCAGACATCCTTGTTAATTAATTGACACTTTGACCTCCTTGTTAATTAATTAATTGCCTCTCTGAACTCATGGTTAATTGATTGACTCACTGATCTCCTGAGTAATTAATTAACTGACTCTCTGGCGTCCTGGATAATTAATTGATTCTCTGATGTCCTGGTTAATTAAGTAATGAACTCTCTGACCTCCTGATTAATTAATTGACTCTCAGACATCCTGGTTAATTAATTGACTCTCTGACCACCTGGTTAATTAATTGACTATCTATACTCCTTGTTAATTAATAAATTGACTCTCTGATCTCCTGGTTAATTAATTGACTCTCTGACCTCCTGGTTAATTAAGTAATTGATCTCTGACCTCCTGGTTAATTAATTGACACTCTGACATCCTTGTTAACTAATTAATTGACTCTCTGACCTCCTGGTTAATTAATTGACTCTCTAATCTCCTGGTTAATTAATTAAATCTCAGACCCCGTGTTTAATTAATTAATTGACTCTCATTGACTCTCTGACCTCTGTAAATTAATTGACATTCTTACCTCCTGCTTAATTAATTGACTCTCTGACCTCCTTCTGAATTAATTGCCTCTCTGACCTCTGGTTAATTAATTGACTCTCTGACCTCCTGGGGTATTTATTGACTCTAGGACCTCCTGGTTAATTAATTGACTCTCAGACCTACTAGTTAATTAAATGACTCTCTGATCTCTGGTTAATTATTTGACTCTCTGATCTCATGGTTAATTAATTGACTCTCTGATCTCCTTGTTAATTGATTAATTGACTCTCTGATGTCCTGGTTAATTAATTGACACTCTGATCTCCTGGTTAATTAATTAATTGACTCTCTGACCTCCTTGCTAATTAATTAATTGACTCTCTGACCTCTTGGTTAATTTAGTAATTAATCTGTTACCTAATGGTTTATTAATTGAATCTCTGACCTCCTTGTCAATCAATTGACACTGTGACCTCATTGTTAATTAAGTAATTTTCTCTCTCTCACCTCCTGGTTAATTAATTGACAAGGAGTTGTTAATTAATTGACTCCCTAACCTCTTTGTTAATAAATGAATTGACTCTCTGACCTCCTGGTTAATTAATTGACTTTCTGACCTGCTTGCTAATTAATTAATTGACTCTCTGACCTCCTTGCTAATTAATTAATTCATCCACTGAACTCCTGATTAGTTAACTCTCTGATCTGCTTGCTAATTAATTAATTGACTCTCTGACCTCCTTGCTAATTAATTAATTCATTTGCTGAACTCCTGGTTAATTAATTGACTCTCTGACCTCCTTGTTAAAAGTTGACTTTCTGACCTGCTTAATGAAGTAATTGATCTCTGACCTCCTGGTTAATTAATTGACTCACTGACCCCCCCATGTTAATTAATTCACACTCTGACCTCCTTGTTAATTAATTGATTGACGCTTTGACCTCCTGGTTAATTAATTGATTCTCTGACCTCATGGTTAATTGATTGACTCTCTGAGCTCCTGGGGAATTTATTGACTCACTGACATCTTTGTTAATTAACTAATTGACTCTCTGACCTCCTGGTTAATTAATTAATTCACTCTCTGACCTACTGGTTAATTAATAGATTCTCTGACATCCTTGTTAATTAATTGACTCTCTGACCTCCTTTTAATTAATTAATTGACTCTCTGACCTCCTGATTAATTAATAGACTCTCTGACCTCCTCTTTAATTAATTGACTTTCTGACTTCCTTGTTAATTAATTTATTGTCTCTCTGACCTCCTGGTTAATTAACCAAATCTCTGACCTCCTTGTTAATTAATAAATTGACTCTCTGAACTTCTGCTTAATTAATTGACTCCCTGATCTCCTGGTTAATTAATTGATCCTCTGTTCTCTTTCTTAATTAATTATTTTACCCTGTGATCTCCTTGCTAATAATTGACTCTCTGACACCTTTGTTAATTAATTGACATGCTGACATTCTGGTTAATTAATTGACTGTCTGACCTCCTGGTTTATTCATTGTATCTAGGAACACCTAGTTAATTAATTGACTCTCTGAAGTCCTTGTAAATTAATTGCCTCTCTGACCGCCTGGTTAATTAATTGACTGTCTGACCTCTTGGTTAATCAATTGACTCTCTGATCTCCTGGTTAGTTAACTGACTCTCTGACCACCTTGTTGATAAATTAATTCATTGGCTCTCTGACCACCTCATTAATTATTGACTCTGTGACCTCCTGGGTTATTAATTGACTCTTTGAACTCCTGGTTAATTAATTGACTCTCTGACCTCCTGGTTAATTAATTGACTCTCTGAACTCTTTGTTAATTCATTGACTTTCTGACCTCCTGGTTAATTAATTGTCTGACCTCCCGGTTTATTCAGTGACTCTCTGACCTCCTGGTTAATTAATTGACTTTCTGACCGCCTTTTAATTAATTAATTGACTCTGTGACGTATTGATTAATTTATTGACTCTCTAAGCTCCTGGTTAATTAATTGACACTCCGACCTCATTAATTAAGTGATTGACTCTCTCTGACCTCCTTGTTAACTAATTGACTCTCTGACCTCTTTGTTAATAAGCGGATTCACTCTTCGACCTCCTTGTTAATTCATTAATTGACTCTCCTCTGGTTAATTAATGGACTCTCTGATCTCCTAGTTAATTAATAGACTCTCTGACCTCTTGGTTAATTAATTGACTCTCTAACCTCTTGGTTAATTAATGGACTGTCTGATCTCCTAGTTAATTAATTCACTCTTTGACCTCCTTGTTAAATAATTGACTTTCTGACATCATGCTTAATGAAGTAATTGATCTCTGATCTCCTGGTTGCTTAATTGACTTTCTGACCCCCTTGTTAATTAATTGAAACTCTGACCTTCTTAATTAATTAATTGACTCTCTGATCTTCTTGTTAATTGGTTAATTGACTCTTTCAACTCTCGGTTAATTGTTTCTCTGACCTAATGGTTAATTGATTGACTCTCTGACCTCCTGGTTAATTCATTAATTGACTCTCTGACTTCCTGGTTAATTACTCAATTGACTCTATGACCTCCTGGTTAATTAATTGACTCTCTGAACTCCTGGTTAATTAATTGACTCTCTGAACTCCTGGTTAATTAATTAATTGACTCACAGATATCCTTGTTAATTAATTGATGCTCTGACCTCCTGGTTGATTAATTAATTGACTCTCTGACCTCCGTGTTAAATAATTGATCTCTGACCTCCTGGTTAATTAAGTAATTGATCTCTGACTCCCTGGTTAATTAATTGACACTCTGTCATCCTTGTTAACAAATTAATTGACTCTCTGACCTCCTGGTTAATTAATTGACTCACTGACCTCCTTGTTAATTAATTAATTGACTCTCTGATCTCCTGCTTAATTAATTCAATCTCAGACCCCCTGTTTTATTAATTAATTGACTGTCCTCTTGATAATTAATTGACTCTCTGACCTCTTTGTTAATTAATTGACATTCTTACCTCTTGGTTAATTAATTGACTCTCTGACCTCTTTGTTAATTAATTGACATTCTTACCTCTTGGTTAATTAACTGACTGTGTGACTTCCTGGTTTATTCATTTCATCTATGACCTCCTGGTTAATTAATTGACTCTCTGACCTCCTTGTTAAACAATTGACTCTGACCTCCTTGTGAATTAATTGCCTGTCTGACCTCTGGTTAATTAATTGACTCTCTGACCTCCTGGTTAAACAATTGACTTTCAGATCTCCTCGTTATTTAATTGTCTTTCTGACCTTCTGGTTAATTAATTCACTCTCTGACCTACTGGTTAATTACTTGACTCCCTGACCTCCTGATTAATTATTTGACTTTCTGAACTCCTGATTAATTAATTGACTCTCTGAACTCCTGGTTATTAATTGACTCTTTGATGTCCTTCTTAGTTAATAAATTGACTCTGAGATCTGCTTGTTAATTAATTGACTCACTGAGCACCTGGTTAATTAATTGACTATCTGACCGCCTGATTAAATAATTAATTGACTCTCTGACTTCCTTGTTAATTAATTGAATCTCTGATGTCCTTGGTAATTAATTAATTGACTCTCTGGTCTCCTGTTAAATAAATTGACTCTCTGTCCCCCTGGTTATTTAATTAATTGACTCACGGATATCCTTGTGAATTAATTGACGCTCTGATCTCCTGATTGATTAATTAGTTGACTATCTGACCTCCTTGTTAATTAAGTGACTCGCTGACCTCCTAGTTAATTAATTGACTCTCTGATGTCCTTGTTAATTAATAAATTGACTCCCTGAACTCCTTGCTAACTAATTGACTGTCTGACCTCTTTGTTAATTAATTGACTCTCTGACCTCCTGGTGAATTAATTGACTCTCGAGCTCCTGGTTAATTAATTGACTCTCTAACCTCCTTGTTAATTGACTCTCTAACTTCCTTGTTAATTAATTGATTCTTAGACCTCCTAGTTAATTGAGTCCCTAACCTGCTTGTTATTTAATTAACTCGCTGACCTTCTTGTAAGTTAATTGACTCTCAGACCTCCTTGTTAATTAATTAACATTCTCTGACCTCCTGGTTAATTAATTGACTTTCTGACCTCCTTGTTAATTAATTCACACTCTGACCTCCTTGTTAATTAAGTGACTCTATTAACTCCTGGTTAATTAATTGACTCTCTGATGTCCTTGTTAATTAATAAATTGATTCTTTGAACTCATTGCTAATTAATTGACTGTCTGACCTCTTTGTTAATTAATTGAGTTTCTGACCTCCTGGTTAAGTAATTGACTCTCTGATCTCCTGATTAATTAAGTAATGGACTCTCTGACCTCCTGTTTAACTAATTGGCTCTCTGACCTCCTAGTTAATTAATTGACTCTCTGACCACATGGTTAATTGACTATCTGTACTCCCACTTAATTAATAAATTGACTCTCCGATCTCCTTGTAAATTAATTGACTCTCTAACCTCTTTGAAGTAATTGAATTTCTGACCTCCTGGTTAATAAATTGTCTCTCTGACCTCCTGGTTAATTAATTGACTCACTGACCTTCTGGTTAATTAATTAATTGTCTCTCTGACCTCCTGGTTAATTAACTGAATCTCTGAACAACTTGTTAATTAATTAAGAAATAATTGACTTTCTGACCTCCTGCTTAATCAAGTAATTGATCTCTGACCTGCTGGTTAATTAATTGACTCTCAAACCCCCTTGTTAATTAATTGACACTTTGATCTCCTTGTTAATTAGTTAATTCACTCTTTGACCTCCCTGTTAATTAATTGTTTCTCTGACCTCATGGTTAATTGATTGATTCTAATGTCCTGGTTAATTAATTGAATCACTGACATCCTCGTTAATTAATTAATTCACATTCTGACCTTCTGGTTAATTAACTGAATCTCTGACCTCCTTTTTAATTAATAAATTGACTCTCTGACCTCCTGTTTAATTAATTGACTCTCTGACCTCCTGGTTAATTAATTGACCCTCTGATCTCCTTGTTAATTAATAAATTTACCCTCTGATCTCCTTGCTAATAATTGACTCGCTGACCTCTTTGTTAATTAATTGAACTCCTGCTTTATTCATTGTATCTTGGACCACCTGGTTAATTAATTGACTCTCTGACCTCCTGATTAACTAATTTACTCTGTGACCTCCATGTTAATTAATTGACTCTCTGATCTCCTTGTTAAATAATTGCCTCTCTGATCTCCTGGTTAACTAATTGACTGTTTGACCTCTTGGTTAATCAATTGACTCTCTGACCTCCTGGTTAGTTCATTGACTCTCTGACCTCCTTGTTAATTATTTAATTGACTCTCTGACCTCCTGATTAATTATTTACTCTCTGACCTCCTGGGTTATTAAATGACTGTATGACCTCCTGGTTAATTCAGTGACTCCCTGACCTCCTTCTTATTTAATTAACTCTCTGACATCCAGGTAAATTAATTAATTGACTCTCTGACCCCTGATTAATTAAATGACTTACTGATCTCCTGGTTATTTCATTGAATCTCTGAACTCCTTGTTAATTAATAGACTCGCTGACCTCTTTGTTAATAAATGAATGGACTCTCTGACCTCCTGGTTAATTAATTGACTCTCTTACCCCTTGTTAATTAATTGAGACTCTGAGCTCTTTCTTAATTAATTGATTGACTCTCTGATCTCCTTGTTAATTAGCTAATTGACATTTTGACCTTCCAGTTAATAAATTGTTTCTCTGACCTGATGGTTAATTGATTGACTCCCTGACCTCCTTGTTAATTATTTGACACTCTGACTTTCTTGTTAATTAATTAATTGACTCTCTAACATCCCGGGTCATTAATTGACTCTCTGACCTGATGGTTAATTATTTGACTCTCTGACCCTCTGGTTAATTAAGTGACTCTCTGACCTACTGGTTAATTAAATGACTCTCTGATCTCCTTGTTAATTAATTAATTGCCTTTCTGATCTCATTGTGAATTAATTAACTGACTCTGTGATCTCCTTGTTAATTAGTTGACCTTTTGATCTCCTGGATAATTAATTAATTGACTCTCTGACCTCCTTGCTTATTAATTAATTGATTCTCTGACCTCCAGGTTTATTAATTGAATCTATGACCTCCTTGTTATTTAATTGACTGTCTGACCTCCTCGTTAATTAACTAATTGACTCTCTGATCTCCTTGTTAATTAATGAATTGACTTTCTGATCTCCTTGATGATTAATTGACCCTCTCACCTCCTTCTTAATGAATTGACTGTTTGAACTCCTTGTTAATTAAATAATTTACTCTATAACCAATTGGTCAATTAATTCTCTGACCTCGTTGCTAATTAATTGACTCTCTGAACTCATTGTAAATTAATTAATTGTCTCTCTGACATCGTGGTTAATTAATAGACTCACTGACCTCGTTGTTAAAAAATTAATTGATTCTCTGACCTCCTGGGTAATTAATTGGCTCTCTGACCTCCTGGCTAATTAATTGACTATTTGACCACCTGGTTAATCAATTGGCTCTCTGACCTCCTGGTTAATTACATGACTCACTGACCTCGTTGTTAATTAATTGACTCCCTGACCTCGATGTTAATTAACTAACTGAATCCCTGAGGTCCTGGTTAATTAATGATTCTATGTCCTCCTGGTTAATTAATTGGCACTCTGATCTCCTGGTTAATTATTAATTGACTCTCTGACCTCCAGGTTAATTAATTGACTCTCTGCTCTCCGGGTTAATTAATTGAATTTCTGATGTCCTGATTAATTACCTTTCTGACTTCCTGGTTAATTAATTGACTTTCTGACCTACTTGTTAATTTATTGACTCTCACCCCTTCTTCTTCATTAATTGACTCTCTGACCTTTTTGCTACTTAATTAATTCACTCTCTGACCTCCTGGTTAATTAATTGACTCTCTGACCTCCTTGCTAATTAAGTAATTGACTAGCTGACCTCTTTGTTAATTAATTGACTTTCTGACCTCCTGGTTAATTAATTGAGTGTCTCAACTCCTCTTTTATTCAGTGACTCTATGACCTCCTGGTTAATTAATTGACTCTCTGACTCTTGGTTAATTAATTTACACTCTGATCTCCTTGTTAATTAACTAATTGACACTCTGACCTCCTTGTTTATTAATTAATTGACTCTCTGACCTCCTGGTTGATTAATTCAATCTCTGACCCCCTGGTTAATTAATTAATTGACTCTCTGTTTTCCTGGCTAATTAATTGACTCTCTGACGTCCTGGTTGATTATGTAATGGACTCTCTGATCTTCTGGTTAATTAATTGACTCTCTGACCTATTTGTTAATTAATTGACATTCTTACCTCCTGGTTAATTAATTGACTTTCTGACTTCCTGGTTTATTCACTGAATCTATCACCTCCTGGTTAATTAATTGACTCTCTGACCTCTTTGTAAATTAATTGCCTCTCTGACCTCTGGTTAATTAATCGACTCTCTAACCTCCCAGGAAATCAATTGACTCTCTGATCTCCTGGTTAGTTAATTGCCTCTCTGACCCCCATGTTAATTAATTGAAACTCTGACCTCCTTGTTAATTAATTTATTGACTCTCTGATCTCCTTGTCAATTAGTTGACTCTTTCACCTCCCAGTTAATTAATTGTTTCTCTGACCTCATGCTTATTTGATTGACTCTCTAACATCCTGGTTAATTAATTGACTCACTGACATCCTCATTAATTAATTAATTGACTCACTGACATCCTCATTAATTAATTAATTGACTCTCTGACCTTCTGGTTAATTAAATGACTCTCTGAGCTCCTTCTTAAATAATTGACTCTCTGAGCTTCTTGTTAATTAACTGACTTTCTGATCTCCTTGTTAATTGACTTTCTGACCTCCTGGTTAATTAATTGACTCTCTGACCTCCTGTTTTATTAAGTGACCCTCTCACTTCCTTGTTAATTAATTGACCCTATTGAAAGACCACCCTCCTCAGAGGATGTCCCTCAGGCTGGAGACCCTTCCCAAGGAGCAGCGAGGCCACGCAGTCGGATGCAAACAGCAAGAGGTTTATTCAGAGTTTCGGGCGCCCGGGCGACAGGGTCTCCTAGAAGGCGTGCGGGGCGCCCAGACTGGGGAGAGGGGAGCGTTTTGCAGGCAGGTGAAGCAGGGTTACAGAAGCAGAGGCAGCGTGGTTACAGGGTTCTGATGGGTTTACTTTTAAAAGATTAAGTTTCAGTTGCTGCAGCATTGGGGATTTTCCACCCTGGCACGTCTCCTGACCACAGGACGCTGTCACGGCATTTCTCAGAAACATCTGTTCCTTTCGCTTCCTGGAACCCGGGTTAGATGTTGGCCCACAGATATCCTGTTATTGTCCCCTGTTCTTGTCCCTACGCTGCATTTTGACTTCTTAGTACAGGCCTTGCAAAATGGCGTTAGTAGTGCTAAGCATAAGGTAAGCTTTTAATTTAGTCTATTTTTCTGGGGGGGGGGGTCTTTCCTTCCCCCCTTTTTCTTTTGACTCAATAAAATCTTTTATTTTAAAGATCTTCTTGACGTACCCGGTGGTATTGATGTGTTCATACCAGAGCTTGGACGACTGACACCCGGGTCTTTAATAAATTGCAGTCACCGGTTCAATATGCAGGGACCCAATAGCAGAATTAAAAGAACAATAATTTGCGGGGCCTATGATCGTTGATTTTCAGTAGGCCGGGGTTGTTTGTATTACAGGATTAGGGCCTATCGTCTCTTGATTGATTAATATTTTGAATTTTCAGTAGGCCTGGGTTCTTTGTATGACAGGATCAGGGCCTATCGTCTCTTGATTGATTAATATTTTGAATTTTCAGTAGGCCGGGGTTCTTTGTATGACAGGATCAGGGCCTATCGTCTCTTGATTGATTAATATTTTGAATTTTCAGTAGGCCGGGGTTCTTTGTATGACAGGATCAGGGCCTATTGTCTCTTGATTGATTCATATTTTGAATTTTCAGTAGGCCTGGGTTCTTTGTATGACAGGATCAGGGCCTATAGTCTCTTGATTGATTCATATTTTGAATTTTCAGTAGGCCTGGGTTCTTTGTATGACAGGATCAGGGCCTATCGTGTCTTGATTGATTAATATTTTGAATTTTCAGTAGGCCGGGGTTCTTTGTATTACAGGATCAGGGCCTACCGTCTCTTGATTGATTCATATTTTGAATTTTCAGTTTAATCTGAAAGATGACTCCGGGGTCATATCCGGACACATACAGCCTAAGACCCCACGTGCGCCCCTGAATCCACTCTTTATATTCTTTTCCCTTCTGTGTAAACGTGATGTTGAGGGGCAAAGACAATCCGGGGAGAAATCTGCTTTTACCGGTTAAACAATCCGTGGTGGGTCTCCCTGTGCCCACCTCCTTTTTAAAACCTCTTTTAACTTCAATTAAATCCCCCGGTAACTCCCAATAGGCCTCCCCAGTGGTCTCACACCCCCATTTTGCACAATAATAATCCTGGGGTCCCCCACACCGGTCGGCCGTGCGTCTGTCCCTGCCATCCTGGGGACAGACGTAGAAATCATAATGGGCCCACTTGCATCTGGCATAGGGGGTGCGGCAGCCGGCCTGGTCGATGACCCCCGGGTGGGTGCTGGCGTGGAGGTCTTTTAATTGTACATCTCCCACTCCCCAGATGGGGTCGGCTCCGGCTGCCAGTTGGCAGAAGTCGGGGGTCAGTGGGGGCCACCAGGTACCCAGGGGACGCGGCTGGGACACTTCCCACACCACCTCGCCACGATGGGACAGAACCTGCCAGGTTAACAGCGGAGATGGCTGGGCAGAGCCCTGACCACAGAGGACATGGATGTATATAAGAACCATGATGGCGAATTTGTTATGAGTCTTATCTCCAGGGGGTTTCGGGGTCACTGCACTCGCCATGTCCGCCGTCCGCTGTCCCTGGATTCCACAGATGTCACCGGTGGGACGTGTGACGCGTGGATCCAGGCGGCGACCGCGTCCGCCTTGAGAGCCTTGGGGACGCTGGATGCGACAACAGCAAACCAGGAACCTGGAATGCAGGTGGACAGTTAGACTGTCAGCAGAACTGGCAATATTAGCATCCGAAAAGATGACGGCGGGTGGGGGAGCCCCATGCAGAGTCTCAAAATGCCATTTCCAATCCATCCCCAATCAAACTCCGGGGTCTATAAGCACAATGCAATTTCCAATCAATCAATCGCCAATCAAACTCCGGGGTCTATAGGCACCATGTCATTTCCAATCAATCAATCGCCAATCAAACTCCGGGGTCTATAGGCACCATGTCATTTCCAATCAATCAATCGCCAATCAAACTCTGGGGTCTATAGGCACCATGTCATTTCCAATCAATGAATCGCCAATCAAACTCTGGGGTCTACAGGCACCATGTCATTTCCAATCAATCAATCGCCAATCAAACTCCGGGGTCTATAGGCACCATGTCATTTCCAATCAATCAATCGCCAATCAAACTCTGGGGTCTATAGGCACAATGCAATTTCCAATCCATCCCCAATCAAACTCCGGGGTCTATAGGCACCATGTCATTTCCAATCAATGAATCGCCAATCAAACTCTGGGGTCTACAGGCACCATGTCATTTCCAATCAATCAATCGCCAATCAAACTCCGGGGTCTATAGGCACCATGTCATTTCCAATCAATCAATCGCCAATCAAACTCTGGGGTCTATAGGCACAATGCAATTTTCCAATCAATCCCCAATCAAACTCCGGGGTCTATAGGCACCATGTCATTTCCAATCAATCAATCGCCAATCAAACTCCGGGGTCTATAGGCACCATGTCATTTCCAATCAATCAATCACCAATCAAACTCTGGGGTCTACAGGCACCATGTCATTTCCAATCAATCAATCGCCAATCAAACTCTGGGGTCTACAGGCACCATGTCATTTCCAATCAATCAATCGCCAATCAAACTCTGGGGTCTACAGGCACCATGTCATTTCCAATCAATCAATCGCCAATCAAACTCTGGGGTCTACAGGCACCATGTCATTTCCAATCAATCAATCGCCAATCAAACTCTGGGGTCTATAGGCACAATGCAATTTCCAATCCATCCCCAATCAAACTCCGGGGTCGATAGGCACAATGCAATTTCCAATCAATCCCCAATCAAACTCCGGGGTCGATAGGCACCATGTCATTTCCAATCAATCAATCGCCAATCAAACTCTGGGGTCTATAGGCACCATGTCATTTCCAATCAATCAATCGCCAATCAAACTCTGGGGTCTATAGGCACAATGCAATTTTCCAATCAATCGCCAATCAAACTCTGGGGTCTATAGGCACAATGCAATTTCCAATCAATCCCCAATCAAACTCCGGGGTCGATAGGCACAATGCAATTTCCAATCCATCCCCAATCAAACTCTGGGGTCGATAGGCACAATGCAATTTCCAATCAATCCCCAATCACCTGGCCAGACCATCTGACTTACCCGAGAGACAAAAGCTGGGAGACGTCCCAGGGGTTGAGAGAGGCTGGGAAAAGTCTCCCAGGGGCGACGGGTTGGGAGTCTGAGCCCTCGTCAGCTCCTCCTCAGAACCGTAAAATACAGATGGCCACGGCCGGGTCACGGAAGCGCAGAGAACAGAAGGACGGACACACGACAGACACAGCGCCGGCCGGCTTACCTCCCGGAGCTGGGGCTGGTGGTCCCTGGGTATGGGGGGGTCTCGGATCCCGGACGACCCCCCCAAATGAAAGACCAGCCTCCTGAGAGGAGGTCCCTCAGGCTGGAGGACCCTCGCCAAGGAGCAGCGAGGCCACGCAGTCGGATGCAAACAGCAAGAGGTTGATTCAGGCTGACAGACGCAGAGGCAGCATGGTGGCAGGGCTCGGATTGGCTCATTGGACAAAGGCCAAGCATGGTGGCCGGGGTGTTGGGGACTTTCCACCCTGGCACATGTCCTGACCGCAGACTCGCTGTTACGCCATTTCTCAGAAACATCTGTTCGTTTCGGTTCCTGGAACCCGGGTCAGACGTTGGCCCACAGATATCCTGTTATTGTCCCCTGTTCTTGTCCCTAGGCTGGATTTTGACTTCTTACTACAGGCCTTGGGAAATGGCGTTACTAGTGCGAAGCATAAAGTAAGCTTCTATCTTACTTTATTTGTCCAGGGGGGGGGGGTCTTTCAGACTCTCTGACCTCCTGGTTAATTGATTGACTCTCTGACCTCCTTGTTAATTGATTGACTCACTGACCACCTGGTTAATTAATTGACTCACTGACCACCTGGTTAATTAATTGACTCACTGACCACCTGGTTAATTAATTGACTCACTGACCACCTGGTTAATTGATTGACTCACTGACCACCTGGTTAATTAATTGACTCACTGACCACCTGGTTAATTAATTGACTCACTAACCTCCTGGTGGATTATATAATTGACTCTCTGACCTGTTTATTAATTAATTGACATTCTTACCTCCTGGTTAATAAATAGACTGTCTGACCTCCAGGTTAATTAATTGTCTCTCTGACCTACTTGTTAAACAATGGACTCTCTGACTTCTGGTTAATTAATTCACTCTCTGACCTCTTGGTTAATTAATTAATTGTCTCTCTGACCTCATGGGTAATTAATTGCCTCTCTGGCCTCCTTGTTAATTACTTGTCTCTCTGACCTCCTGGTTAATTAACTGATTCTCATCATGACCGCCTTGCTAATTTACTAATTGACTCTCTGACCTCCTTGTTAATTCATTGACTCTCTGACCTCCTTCCTAATTATTTAATTGACTCTCTGACCCCATTGTTAATTAATTGGCCCTCTGAACTCCTGGTTGATTAATTGACTCTCTGACCTCCTGGTTAATTAATTAATTGACTCTCTGACCGCCTGTTTAATTAAGTAATTGACTCTGTGTCCTCCTGGTTAAGTAATTGACTCTCTGACCTCCTGGTTAATTAATTGACTCTCTGACCTCCTGGGTTATTAATTGATTCTTTGACCTCCTCATTTATTGATTGACTCTCTGACATCCTGGTTAATTAATTAATTGACTCTATGACCTCCTGGTTAATTAATTGACTCTCTGACCTACTGGTTAATTAAATGACTCTTTGATCTCCTTGTTACTTAACTAGTGACTCTCTGACCTCCTTGCTAATTAATTAATTGACTCTCAGACCTCCCGGTTAATTAATTCGCTCTCGGACCTCTCGGTTAATTAATTGACTACCTGATCTCCTTGTTAATTTTTTGACTCCCTGACCTCCTGGTTAATTAATTGACTCCCTGACCTCCTGGTTTATTCATTGAATCTAGGACTTCCTGGTTAATTAATTAATTGAATCTCTGACCTCCCTGCTAATTAATTATTTGACTCTCTGACCTCCTGGTTAATCAATTGACTGTCTGACCTCCTTGTTAATTAATTGACTCTCTTTCCTCCTTGTTAATAAATTAATTGCCTCTGTGACATCCTGGTTAATTAATTGGCTCTCTGACTTCCTAGTTAATGAATTGATTGACTCTCTGACCTCCTTGCTTATTTATTTATTCACTCTTTTACCTCCTGATTAATTAATTGACTCTCTGACCTCCTGGTTAATAAATTAACTGACTCTCTGACCTCCGGGTTAGTTAATTGACTTTTTGACCTCCTGGTTAATTAACTGACTTTCTGACCTACTTGTTCATTAATTGACTCTCTGACCTACTGGTTAATTAACTGATTCTCATCATGACCTCCTTGCTAATTAACTAATTGACTCTCTGATCTCCTTGTTAATTCATTGACTCTCTGACCTTCCTAATTATTTAATTGACTCTCTGACCCCATTGTTAATTAATTGACCCTCTGAATTCCTGGTTGATTGACTCTCTACCCTCCTGATTAATTAATTAATTCACTCTATGACATCCTGGTTAATTAATTGACCCTCTGACCTACTGGTTAATTAAATGACTCTCTTATCTCCTTGTTAAATAATTGCCTCTCTGACCTCCTGGTTAACTAATTGACTGTTTGACCTCTTGGTTAATCCATTGACCCTCTGATCTCCTGGTTAGTTAATTGACTCTCTGACATCCTTGTTAATTAATTAATTGACTCTCTGACCTTCTGGGTTATTAATTGACTCCATGACCTCATGGATAATTAATTGAATCTCTGAACTCCTGGTTAATTAATTGACTCTCTGATGTCCTTGTTAATTAATAAATTGACTCTGAGATCTCATTAATTAATTGCCTCCCTGACCTCCTTGTTAAATAATTGACTTTCTGACCTCTTGCTTAATGCAGTAATTGATATCTGACCACCTGGTTAATTAATTGACTCTCTAACCTCATTGTTAATTAATTGAGTCTCTGACCTCCTTGTTAATTAATTGACAGTCTGCCTTCCTTGGTAATTAATTAATTGACTCTCTGACCTCCTGATTAATTAATTAACTCTCTGACCTCCTGGTTAATTAATTAATTGACTATCTGACCTCCTGGTAAATTAATAGAACCTCTGACCTCCTTGTTAATTAATTAATTGACTCTCTGACCTCCTTGTTAATTAATTAATTGACTCTCTGACCTCTTGGCTAATTTAGTAATTGATCTCTGAGCTGCTTGTTAATTAATTGAATCTCTGACCTCCTTGACAATTAATTGACACTGTGACCATATTGTTAATTAAGTAATTGACTCTCGCTGACCTACTGGTTAATTAATTGACTCACTGACCTCCTGGTTAATTAATTAATTGTTTCTCTGACCTCCTGGTTAATTAACTGAATCTCTGACCTACTTGTTAATTAATAAATTTACTCGCTGATGTCCTTGCTAATAATTGAGTCTCTGACCTATTTGTTAATTAATTGACTGTCTGACCTCCTGGCTTATTCTTTGTATCTAGGACCACCTGGAAAATTAATTGACTCTCTGATCTCCTGGTTAAGTAATTCTCTGTGACCTCCTTGTTAATTAATTGACTCTACGACCTCCTGGTTAATTAATTGACTCTCTGACATCATGGTTAATTAATTGACTCACTGAAATCGTTGTTAATTAATTAATTGACTCACTGATCTCCTGGTTAATTAATTGACTCTCTGACTCCCTGGACAATTAATTGACTATCTGATCTCCCTGTTAATTAATAAATTTACTCTCAATCTTCTTGGTAATTAATCGACTCTCTGACGTTATTGTTAATTAATTGACTTTCTAACCTCCTGGTTAATTAGTTGACTCTCTGACCTCGTGGTTTATTCATTGACTCTCTGACCTCCTGGTTAATTAATGGACTCTCCTTCCTCCTGGTTAATTAATGGACTCTCCTTCCTCCTTGTAAATTTATTGCCTCCCTGACCTCCTGGTTAATTAAATGACTCTCTGATCTCTTGGTTAATCAATTGACTCTTTGATCCCCTGGTTAGTTAATTGATTCTCTGACCTGCTGGTTAATTAATTGACTCTCTGACCTCCTGGGTTATTAATTGATTCTTTGACCTCCTCATTTATTAATTGACTCTCTGACTTCCTGGTTAATTAATTAATTGACTCTATGACCGATTGGTTAATAAATTGACTCTCTGACCTACTGGTTAATTAAATGATTCTCTGATCTCCTTCTTAATTAATTAATTGACTCTCTGATCTCCTTGTTAATTGATTAAATGACTCTCTGACCTCCCGGTTAATTAATTGACCCTCTCCCTTCCTTGATAATTAATTGACTCTACGACCTCTTGGTTTATTAATTGACTTTCTGACCTCCTGGTTAATTAATTGACTCTCTGACCTACTGGTTAATTAACTAGTGACTCTCTGACCTCCTTGTTAATTGATTAAATGACTCTCTGACCTCCCGGTTAATTAATTGACCCTCTCCCTTCCTTGATAATTAATTGACCCTACGACCTCTTGGTTTATTAATTGACTTTCTGACCTCCTGGTTAATTAATTGACTCTCTGACCTACTGGTTAATTAACTAGTGACTCTCTGACCTCCTTGCTAATTAATTAATTGACTTTCAGACCTCTCGGTTAATTAATTGACTACCTGATCTCCTTGTTAATTTTTTGACTCTCTGACCTCCTTGTTAATTACTTGACTCCCTGACCTCCTGGTTAATTAATTGACTCACTGATATCCTGGTTAATAATTTGACAGACCTCCTGGTTTATTCATTGAATCTAGGACTTCCTGGTTAATTAACTAATTGAATCTCTGACCTCCCTGCTAATTAATTATTTGACTCTCTGACCTCCTGGTTAATCAATTGACTGTCTGACCTCCTTGTTAATTAATTGACTCTCTTACCTCCTTGTTAATAAATTAATTGCCTCTCGGACATCCTGGTTAATTAATTGGCTCTCTGACCTCCTGGTTAATGAATTGATTGACTCTCTGACCTCCTGGTTAATTAATTGACTCTCTAACCTCCTTGTTAATTAATTGACTCTCTAACCTCCTTGTTAATTAATTGACTCTCTGACCTCCTGGTTAATTAATTAACTGACTCTCTGACCTCCTTGCTTATTTATTAATTCACTCTATAACGTTCTGATTAATTAATTGACTTCCTGACCTCCTTGTTAATTAATTGACTCTCTGACCTCCTTGTTAATTAATTAATTGATTGACTCTCTGAACTCCTGGTTAATTAATTGACTCTCTAACCTCTCCGTTAATTAATTGACTCTCTGATTTCCTGGTTAATTAACTGACTCCCTGAACTCCTGGTTGATTAATTAATTGACTCTCTAACCTCCTTGTTAATTAATTGACTCTCTAATCTCCATGTTAATTAACTAATTGACTCTCTGACCTCCTGGTTAATTAGTTGACTCTCCAACCTCTGAGTTAATTAATTAATTGCCTCTCTGAACTACAGGTTAATTAACTGACTCTTTGATGTCCCTGTTAATTAATAAATTGATTCTGAGA
The DNA here is from genome assembly GCF_031878675.1 of Megascapheus bottae. NCBI lineage: Eukaryota > Metazoa > Chordata > Mammalia > Rodentia > Geomyidae > Megascapheus > Megascapheus bottae. The sequence goes on along the minus strand of NW_028327375.1, from coordinate 22,754 downwards.
TCTCCTTGTTAATTAATTGACTCTCTAACCTCTGTTAATTAATTGACTTTCTGACCTCCTGATTAATTAATTGACTCATTGACCTCATTGTTAATTAATTAATTGACTCTATGACCCCCCTGGTTAATTAATTGACTCTCTGATCTCCTTGGTAAATTAATTGGCTCTCTTACCTCTTTGTTAATTAAATGGCTATCTGACGTCCTGGTTAATTAATTATTTGTCTGACCTCTTCGTTTATTTATTGACTCTCTGACCTCCTAGTTAATTAATTAACTCTCTAACCCCCTTGTTAACTAATTGACACTCTGACCTTCTGTTAATTAATTGACTCTCTGATCTCCTGGTTAATTAATTGTCTCTCCTAACTTCTGGTTAATCAATTGATTCTGTGACCTATTGGTTAATTAGTCAATTTACTCTATGACTTCCTGGTTAATTATTGACTCTCTGACCTCCTTGTTTATTAATTGACAGCATGCTCACCTTGTTAATTGATTAATTGATTTTCAGCCCTTCTTGTTATTTAATTGACTCTCTGACCTCCTAGTTATTAATTGACTCTCTAATCTCCTAGTTAATTAATTGACTCTCTAGCCTCCTTGTTAATTAATTAATTGTCTTTCTGACCTCCTGGTTAATTAATTGACTCTCTAACCTAATGGTTAATTAATTGACTCTCTGACCTCATGGTTAATTAATTGGCTCTCTGACCTCCTAGTTAATTAATTGACTCTCTGACCTACTTGTTAATTAATTGACTCTGTAACCTCCTGGTTAATTAATTGACTCTCTGACTCCTGGTTTATTACATGACTTCCTGATTGCCTGTTTAGTTAATTGTCTTTCTGACCTTCTGATTAATTAATTGACTCCCTGACCTCCTGGTTAATTAATTGACTCTTAGCCATTCTTCTTAATTAATTGCCTCTCTGACCTCTGGTTAATTAATTGACTCTCTGACCTCCTTGCTAATTAATTAATTGACTCTCTGACCTCCGGATTAATTAATTGACTCTCTGTATTCCTTGTTAATTAATTGACTCTAGGCCGTTCTTGTTAATTAATTGACTCTAGGCCGTTCTTGTTAATTAATTGACTCTCTCACCTCCTGGTTAATTAATTGACTCTCTGATCTCCTGGTTAATAAATTGACTCTCTGACCTCCTGGTTAATTAATTGACTCTCTAACCTCCTGGCTAATTAAATATTTCACTCTCTGAACTCCTGGTTAATTAATTAATTGACTCTATGCCTTCCTTTTTTATTTATTGACCCTATGATCTCCTGGTTAATTAATCGGCTGTCTGAGCTCCTGGTTAATTAATTGTCTCTGTGCCATACTGGCTAATTAATTAATTGACTCTCTGACCTTGTTAATTAATTGACTCTCTGAGCTCCTTGCTAATTAATTAATTGAAGGTCTGAACTCCCTGTATATTAATAGATTCTCTGACTTCCTGATTAATAAATTGACTCTCTGAACTCCTTGTTAATTAATTGAACCCCTGATGCCCTTGTTCTTTAATTAATTGACTCTTTGACCTCCTAGTTCAATAATTAATTGACTCTCTGAACTCCTGATTAATTAATTGCCTCTCTGACCTCCTGGTTAATTAATTGAATCTCTGACCTTCTTTTTAATTAATTGACTCACAGACCTCCTGGTTAATTAACTGACTCTCTGACCTTCTTGTTAATTAATTGACTCTCAGCCCTCCTTGTTAATTAATTAATTGACTCTCTAACATCCTGGATAATTAATTGACTCCCTGACCTCCTGGTTAATTTATTGACTATCTGACCTCCAGGTAAATTAATTGTCTGATCTTCTTGTTAATTAATTAATTGACTGTCTGACCTCCTGCTCAATTAAATGGCTCTCTGACCTCCTGATTAATTAATGAATTGATTCTGTGACCTCTTTGCTAATTAGTTAATTGACTCCCTGACCTCCTGGTTAATTAATTGACTCATTGACCTCCTTGTTAATTAATTGACTCTCTTATCTCCTGGTTATTTGTTGTCTTGACATCCTGATTAATTAATTGCACCTTTAACCTCCTGCTTTATTAAATGATCCTCTGACCTCCTGGTTAATTAATTAACTGTCTGACATCCTGGATAATTAATTCACCCCCTGACATTGTCGTTAATTAATTGAGTCTCTAATCTCCTGGTTAATTATTTGGCTCTCTAACCTCCTCGTTAATTAATTGACTCTCTGACCTCTATGTTAATTAATGAAATGACTCTCTGACCTCCTAGTTAATTCACTCTCTGACCTACTCATTTATTAATTGGCTCTTGACCTTCTGGTTAATTAATTAATTGACTCTCTGACCTCCTGGTTAATTAATTGACTCTCTTACTTCTTGTTAATTAATTGACTCTGTGACCTCCTTGTTAATTAATTAATTGACTCTCTGATCCCCTGGTTAATTACTTGCCTCTCTGAACTCTTGCTAAATTAATTGACTCTCTGACCTCCTGGTTAATTAAGTAATTTATCTCTGAGCTTCTGCTTAATTAATTGACTCTCTGACCTCCTTTTTAAGTAATTGACACTCTGACCTCCTGGTTAATTAATTGACTCTCTGACCTGGTTAATTAATTGCACTCCTGTCCGTTGATCTCTAGCTCCACCCAGTGGACACAGGAGGAACTGCATTGCTGTCAGCAGATCTCTAGCTCCACCCAGTGGACAGGGGAGGAATTACAACACAGCACTCTTCTGCATTTCTTTTCTCTCTTTCCCTCCCTCCCTCCCAGTCTCTCTCTCTCTGTCACCTCTCCTGCTGATGTCCTGGCCTCCATTCTCATCCACATCCCTTTCCTTCCTCAGCTGTGATTCCAGGTACGTATAGGAGAAGGATGCAACTGCATTCACAGTTATGCATGCAGCGTTGCACGGGAGGCCATGCCCCTGTGGCTCACCGGGGTGTGCATAGAAAAATGCACGGGCCCGTTGTCAGAGCAACCTCGACGGGAGAAGACTGTCGCCATTCACAGGCAGAGGAAGACGCTCTTTGTGTCTCAAGCCTGCAGAGAAGCATGTGTATAGAAGCATGGCTTGTGCATCTCTAGAGAAGAATGCACTGATTCCTTTCCAGCAGCATCTATGCAGAAGAATGCACTGATTCCTTTCCACCAGCATCTATATACAGAGAGAATATGCTAATTATTCTTCACGGCCTGCATAAGCAACAGGAATATGCTAATTCGTTCTTAGAGCCCGATACATAGAATCAGCATGGGCTAATTTGTTGCAGAAGAGCACATAGAACATGGGGGTATGCTAATTGGTTTATGAATATGTATACAGAAGGGAAATATGCTAATTCATTGCAGAAGAGTGTGTGGATATGCTAATTACTTCATGAATATGTACATAGAAGGGAATATGCTAATTCATTGCAGAAGAGCACGGGGATATGCTAATTGGTTTATGAATATGTATATGGAAGGGGACTATGCTAATTCTTTGCGGAAGAGCACACAGAGCATGGGGTATGCTAACTGGTTTATGAATAAGTATACAGAAGGGGAATATGCTAATTGCTTTATGAATATGTATACGGAGGAGGAATATGCTAATTCTAGAAGAGGACATAGAGCATATAGGTTATTATAGATAGATTATTATAGATTATTATAGATAGATTATTATATATTATATATTATATACGTTATTATTGATAGATTATTATATATTATATGTCATATAGGTTATTATAGATAGATTATTGTATAGTATATATCATATAGGTTATTATAGATAGATTATTATAGATTATTATAGATAGATTATTATATATTATATATCATATACGTTATTATAGATAGATTATTATAGATTATTATAGATAGATTATTATATATTATATATTATATACGTTATTATAGATAGATTATTATATATTATATATCATATACTTTATTATAGATAGATTATTATAGATTATATATCATATACATTATTATAGATAATTATATATTATATATCATACAGGTTATTATAGATAGATTATTATAGATTATATATCATATAGGTTATTATATATATCTCCACTATTAATCCTGGTTAATTAATTGACTCTCTGACCTCCTTGTTAATAAATTGACTCTTTGATCTCCATGTTAATTAATTGACTCTCTGAGCTCCTGGTTAATTAATTGACTCTCTGACCTCCTGGTTAATTAATTGACTCTATGACCTCCTTGCTAATGAATCAAATCCATGACCTCCTTGTTAATTAATTACTTGACTCTCGGATCTCCTGGTTAATTAACTGACCTCTCTACCCCTAGCAACCAGCATCCCTTGTGTGCAAAGCCCCTAGCAACCAAGTCCCAAAGCAACGCATGCCCCTAGCACCCTGGTCCTTAGCAACCAAGGCACCTAACAACCAGCATCCCAGCAACCGAGCCCCTAACAACCAAGGCCCCTTGGCAACATAGCCCCTAACAACCATGCTCCATAGCATCTGGGTCCTCAGCAACCAAGGACCGTAGCAACCCTGAAGCCTAGCAACCAGGGCCCCTAGCAACCAGGGCACCAGGCATCCAGGGCCCCTAGCAACCTGGGTCCCTAGAAACCAAGTCCCCCAGCAACCAGGGCCCATAGCAACCGAGTCCCCTAGCAACCAGGGCACCCAGCATTCAGGGCCCCTAGCAACCAGAGCCCCTAGCAACCAGGGCTCTTAGCAACCAGGGCCCCTAACAGCCAGGGCACCCAGCATCCAGGGCCCCTAGCAACCAGGGCCCCTAGCAACCGAGACCCTCAGCATCCAGGGCCCATAGTAACCGAGTCCCCTAGCAATCAGGGCCCCTAGCAACCAGGGCACCCAGCATCCAGGCCCCTAGCAACCAGGGCTCTTAGCAACCATGCCCCTAGCAATCAGGGCCGCTAAAAACAGAGACCCCCAGCAACCAGAGCCCATAGCAACCTAGTCCCCTAGCAACCCAGGCTCTAGGCAACCATGGCCACGAGCACCCAGGGCCCCTAGCAACCGAGTCCCCCAGCATCCAGGGCCCCTAGCAACCATGGCCCCTAGCAACCAGCATCCCTAGCAACCAACGCCCCTAGCAAAGAAGTCCCAAAACAATGCATGCCCCTAGCTTCCTGGTCCTTAGCAACCAAGGCCAATAGCAACCACCATCGCTAGCAACCAAGGCCCCTAGCAGCCAGCATCCTTAGCAACCAAGGCCCCTAGCAACCAAATCACAGAGCGAGGCATGCGGCTAGCATCATGGTCCTTAGCAACCAAAGCCCATAGCAACCATCTTCCCTAGCAACCAAGACCCATAGCAACCAGCATGCCTAGCAACTAAGGCCCCTAGGAATCCACATCCCTAGCAACCAAGGACCATAGCAACCAGCACCCCTAGCAACCTAGGCCCCTAGCAACCAAATCCCCGAGGGAGGCATGGCCCTAGCATCCTGGTCCTTAGCAACCAAGGCCCCTATAAACCAGCTTCCATAGCAACCATGGCCCCTAGCAACCAGCTTCCATAGCAACGAAGGCTCTCCTCCTAATCCTTCCCTATCACGGCCTTAGACACGCCCACCAAGCCTCAAGCCACGCCCACCATCGTCCAGGCCACGCCCCCGATGCACAGACCCACGCACCTACCGTCCACCAGGCCCACTGGGCTCTCCACTAGCTCAGCCACGCCCCTCGTGCCGTTAGCCACGCCCACCGATGTCCAGGCCACGCCCCCGACTCACAGACGCACGCACGTGCCGTCAGCCACGCCCATTTCTCTCTGCACTGGCTCCCACGCGCCTATCAATTGCGTAGCCACGCCCACCCACCACCAAGCCACGCCCCTTATGCACAGACCCACTTCCAGTACCAGCAACCACGCCCACTGAGCTCTCCACTGTCTTAGACACACCCATCCTCATCTTAGCCACGCCCACCTATGTCCAAGCCACTGTTGCTGATGTATAACCACGCCCACCACTCTCCCAGCCCCACCCACAGGCCTCCAACCACGCCCACTGAGGTCTAAGCCACGCCCCCTGTGCTCCCAACCACGCCCACCAGGCTGCTGGCCACGCCCTACCCTCTCAGCCCCACCCCTGACCCTGTAAACACACCCACTTGCCTCCCAGCCACGCCCTCATATCCCCAACCACGCCCACCAGGCTCCTGACCACGCCCACCATGGTCCTAACCATGCCTCCCTCTTTAAGTCCCACTCCTAGGCCTATAACCACGCCTATCATGCATCTAGCCCCGCCCATATCCCTCCAGCCACGCCCACCCCACTGTTAGCCACGTCCTCAACCTTTCAAGCTCCACCCCCTGCTCTTCAAAAGGCCCCTCGTCTTAGCCCCGCCCCCCAGGCCTCAGGGAAGGGCGCGGCCCAGGTTGGTTGTGGAGGTTTAAAGTCTTTGTCCAGTGGCGATGCCATCCAGTGAACCTTCAACCCCTGGGCAGGGAGGAACGGGGGGGGGGGGGGGGGGGAGGCAGAAGGGGGGAGTAAGTAGGGGGAAGAATGATTATCCTATTATCTCCACTATTATTCCATTATCACTGTGATTATTCTATTATCTCCATGATTAGTCTATTATCTGCATGATTATTCTGTTATCTGCATGGTTATTCTATTATCTCCATGATAATTCTATTATCACTATGATTATTCCATCATCTCCCCTAGTATTCTATTATCTCCGTGATTATCCTATTATCTCCACTATTATTTTATTATCACCGTGATTATTGTATTATCACCATTATTAATCTATTATCACCATGATTATTCCGTTATCTCCATCATTATTCTATTATCACCGTGATTATTATTGGTTGCTAAGGACCAGGATGCTGGGGGCATGCCTCCCTCGGGGATTTGGTTGCTAGGGGCCTTGGTTGCTAGGGACGCTGGTTGCTATGGTCTTCGGTTGCTAGGGATGTGGATTGCTAGGGGCTTTGGTTGCTAGGCATGCTGGTTGCTATGGGTCTTGGTTGCTAAGGACCAGGATGCTCGGGGCATGCATTGCTCTTGGATTTCGTTGCTAGGGGCCTGGGTTGCTAGGGAGGGTGGTTGCTAGGGGCCTTGGTTGCTAAGGACCAGGATGCTAGGGGCCTGCATTGCTCTTGGATTTGGTTGCTAGGGTCCTTGGTTGCTATGGATGCTGGTTGCTAGGGGCCTTGGTTGCAAAGTACCAGGATGCCAGCGGCAAGCCTCGCTCTGGGATTTGGTTGCTAGGGACCTTGGTTGCTAGGGAAGCTGGTTGCTTGGGGCCTTGGTTGCTAGGGAAGCTGGTTGCTAAGGGCCTTGGTTGCTAGGGATGGTGGTTGCTAGGGGCCTTGGTTGCTAAGTACCAGGATGCCAGCGGCAAGCCTCGCTCTGGGATTTGGTTGCTAGGGACCTTGGTTGCTAGGGAAGCTGGTTGCTAGGGGCCTTGATTGGTAGGGAAGCTGGTTGCTAGGGTCCTTGGTTGGTAGGGAAGCTGGTTGCTAGGGGCCTTGGTGGGTAGGGAAGCTGGTTGCTAGGGGCCTTGGTAGCTAGGGAAGCTGGTTGCTAGGGGCCTTGGTTGCTAAGGACCAGGATGCTAGGGGCATGCCTTGCTCTGGGATTTGGTTGCTAGGGGCCTGGGTTGCTAGGAGAGCTGGTTGCTAGGGGCCTTGTTCATTAGGGATGCTGGTTGCTATGGGCCATGATTATTCTATTATCTCCATTATTATCCTATTATGCACCTTAATTATTCTATTCTTCACCGCCACTGCCATTTAATTGATTATTAGTATTGTATTATTGAGGATTAATTTCCATTCTATTCAATGTTACGATTCTGTTATTACCATTATTCCCATTTATTAATTGATATTGCTCCAAGATTCACCATTATTACCATTTTAATCCTCATTATTATTTTATTACTCCTCATTGTTAATGAATTATTGGTCATTATTAGTAAATTTTTCCTCGTTATTATTTTATTATTTGGTCATTATTAGTTTATTATTCCTCATTATTAATTGATTATTTCTCCTTGTTATTTTGTCATTCCTCATCATTATTTTAATATTCCTCATTATTAGTTTATTATTGATCATTATGAGCGTATTATCCCTCATTATTAGTTCAATATTGGTTATTATCCTTTTCTTATTGATTGATCACTATTAGTTTCTAATTCCTGGCTATTAGTAAATTATTCATCCTTTGGAGTTTCTTATTCGGGGTTATTAGTTTCTTATTCCTGGTTATTGGCTTATTATTGATCATTATTAGTTGATTATTCCTGGTTATTAGGTGATTTTTTCTGGTTATTAGCTTATTATTGATCATTATTAGTTGATTATTCCTAGTAATTAGTTGATTATTCCTGGTTATTAGTTGATTTTTAGTCATTATTAGTTGATTAGCCCCGGTTATTAGTTTATTATTGATCATTATTAGTTGATTATTCCTGGTTATTAGTTGATTATTCCTGGTTATTAGTTTAATATTGATCATTATTAGTTGATCATTCCCGGTTAATATTTTATTATTGATTATTATTAATTGATTATTCCTGGTTATTAGTTGATTATTGCTGCTTATTAGCTTATTATTGATCATTATTCGTTAATTATTCCTGGTTATTAGTTTATTATTGATCATTATTAGTTGATCATTCCCGGTTATTAGTTTATTATTGATTATTATTAGTTGATTATTCCTGGTTATTGATTATTGCTCCTTATTAGTTTATTATTGGTCATTATTATTTGATTATTCCTCGTTATTAGCTTATTCTAGAAGATTATTAGTTTATTATTCCTCTCTATTAGTTGATTTTTTCCTGGTTACTAGCTTATTCTTGAAGATTATCAGTTTATTATTCCCGGTTATTAGTTGCTTTTTCCTGATTATTAATTTATTTTTGATCATTATTAGTTGCTTATTCCTGGTTATTAGCTTATTATTGATCATAATTATTTTATTCTTCCTGGTTATTAGTTTATTTTTCCTGGTTATTAGCTAATTATTGATCATTAGTAGTTGATTATTCCTGGTTATTATTTTATTATTGATCATTATTAGTTGATCATTCCTGGTTATTAGTTGATTTTTCTGTGTTATTAGCTTATTACTGATCATTATTAGTTGATTCTTCCTTATTGTTAGCTTAATATTGATGATTATCAGTTTATTATTGTGTTTATTAGTTGATTGTTCCTGGTTGTTAGCTTATTATTAATCATTATTAGTTGATTATTCCTGGTTATTAGTTTATTATTGATCATTATTAGTTGATCATTCCTGGTTATTAGTTTATTATTCAGTATTATTAGTTGATTATTCCTGGTTATTAGTTGATTCTTCCTGGTTATTAGCTTATTCTTGATCATTATTAGTTGATTATTCCTAGTTATTAGTTGATTACTAGTCATTATTAGTTGATTCTCCCCAGTTATTAGCTTATTATTGATCATTATTAGTTGATTATTCCGACTTATTAGTTGATTATTCCTGGTTATTCGTTGATTATTAGTCATTATCAGTTGATTCTCCCCTGTTATTAGTTTATTATTGATCATTATTAGTTCATTATTCCTGGTTATTAGCTTATTATTGATCATTCTTAGTTGATTATTCCTGATTATTAGTTGATTGTTCCTGGTTATTATCTTATTATTGATCATTATTAGTTGATTATTTCCACTTATTAGTTGATTATTCCTGGTTATTAGTTGATTATTAGTCATTATTAGTTGATTCTCCCCGGTTATTAGTTTATTATTGATCATTATTAGTTGATCATTCCTGCTTATTAGTTGATTTTTCTGGGTTATTAGCTTATTAATGATCATTATTAGTTGATTATTCCTAGTAATTAGTTGATTATTCCTGGTTATTAGTTTATTATTGATCATTATTAGTTGATAATTCCTGGTTATTAGCTTATTATTGATCATTATTAGTTGATTATTCCTGGTTACTAGCTTATTATTGATTATTATTAGTTGATTAGTCCTGGTTATTAGCTTATTAATGATGATTATTGGTTGATTATTCCTGGTTATTAGTTCATTATTGATCATTATTAGTTGATCATTCCTGGTTATCAGTTGATTATTGATTATGATTACTTTATTAATCCCGGTTATTATTATCGATCACTATTAGTTTTTCTCATTTCTGGTTATTAGTTGATTATTGATCATTAGGAGGAAGAGGAGGAGGAGAAGAGGAGGAAAGGGGGAGGAGGAATATTCCAGATATTCACCTCCTATATATTCCGTACGTCATGTACAATGTTATTTATTATCTAAAGTCTTATATATATATATTATGTACATTATATATATTTATACAATACATTCTGCATTCTCTCTCTATTATCCTATGGTTTCTACTATAAAGTACACAGCAGAGGTTGCAGCAGGTGGTCCAGGTCACCGCTGACATGCCTGTCCCGTCCTGCACACATGTCCACACGGCAGACATGCCACAGCATCCTGGTCCTTAGAAACCATGGCCCCTAGCAACCAGCATCCCTAGTAACCAAGGCCCCAAGCAACCAGCATCCCTAGTAACCAAGGTCCCTAGCAACCAGCACCCCTAGTAACCATGGTCCCTAGCAAACAGCATCCCTAGTAACCAAGGCCCCCAGCAACCAGCAACCCTAGCAACCAGCGTCCCTAGTAACCAAGGCCCCTAGCAACCAGCATCCCTAGCAACCAGCGTCCCTAGTAACCAAGGCCCCTAGCAAACAGCATCCCTAGTAACCAAGGTCCCTAGCAACCAGCACCCCTAGTAACCATGGTCCCTAGCAAACAGCATCCCTAGTAACCAAGGCCCCCAGCAACCAGCAACCCTAGTAACCAAGGTCCCTAGCAACGAGCATCCCTAGTAACCAAGGCCTCTAGCAACCAGCGTCCCTAGTAACCAAGGCCCCTAGCAACCAGCATCCCTAGTAACCAAGGCCCCTAGCAAACCTAGTAACCAAGGCCCCGAGTAACCAGCATCCCTAGTAACCAAGCCCCCTAGCAACCGCATCCCTAGTAACAAAGGCCCCCAGCAACCAGCGGCCCGAGTAACCAAGGCCCCAGCAACCAGCGTCCTTAGTAACCAAGGCCCCTAGCAAGCAGCGTCCCTAGTAACCAAGGCCCCTAGCAAACCTAGTAACCAAGCCCCCTAGCAACCGCATCCCTAGTAACAAAGGCCCCCAGCAACCAGAGGCCCGAGTAACCAAGGCCCCAGCAACCAGCATCCCTAGTAACCAAGGCCCCTAGCAAGCAGCGTCCCTAGTAACCAAGGCCCCCAGCAACCAGCATCCCTAGTAACCAAGGCCCCTAGCAACCAGCGTCCCTAGTAACCAAGGCCCCTAGCAAACCTAGTAACCAAGGCCCCAGCAACCAGCGTCCCTAGTAACCAAGGCCCCTAGCAACCAGCGTCCCTAGTAACCAAGGCCCCAGCAACCAGCATCCCTATTAACCAAGGCCCCTAGCAACCAGCGTCCCTAGTAATCAAGGCCCCTAGCAACCAGCGTCCCTAGTAACCAAGGTCCTCAGCAACCAGCGTCCTTAGTAACCAAGGTCCCGAGCAACCAGCATCCCTAGTAACCAAGGTCCCCAGCAACCAGCATCTCTAGTAACCGAGGCCCCTAGCAACCAGCGTCCCTAGTAACCAAGGTCCCTAGTAATCAGCGTCCTTAGTAACCAAGGCCCCTAGCAACCAGCATCCCTACTAACCAAGGCCCCTAGCAACCAGCATCCCTAGTAACCAAGGTCCCTAGCAACCAGCATCCCTAGTAACCAAGGTCCCTAGCAACCAGCATCCCTAGTAACAAAGGCCCCTAGCAACCAGCATCTGAGTAACCAAGGGCCATAGCAACCAGCATCCCTAGCAACCAGCGTCCCTAGTAACCAAGGACCCTAGCAACCAGCGTCCCTAGTAACAAGGCCCGTAGCAAGCTGCATCCCTAGTAAACAAGGCCCCTAGCTAACAGCATCCCTAGTAACCAAGGCCACTAGCAACCAGCATCCCTAGTAATCAAGGTCCCTAGCAACCAGCATCCCTAGTAACCAAGGCCCCCAGCAACCAGCGTCCCTAGTAACCAAGGCCCTTAGCAACCAGCATCCCTAGTAACCAAGGCCCCTAGCAACCAGCGTCCCTAGTAACCAAGGCCCCTAGCATCCTGGTCCTTAGAAACCATGGACCCTAGCAACCAGCATCCCTAGTAACCAAGGCCCCTAGCAACCAGCATCCCTACTAACCAAGGCCCCTAGCAACCAGCATCCCTACTAACCAAGGCCCCTAGCATCCTGGTCCTAAGAAACCATGGCCCCTAGCAACCAGCGTCCCTAGTAACCAAGGCCCCCAGCAACCAGCGTCCCTAGTAACCAAGGCCCCTAGCAACCAGCATCCCTAGTAACCAAGGCCCCTAGCAAACAGCATCCCTAGTAACCAAGGCCCCTAGCAACCAGCATCCCTAGTAACCAAGGCCCCTAGCAACCAGCATCCCTAGCAACCAGCGTCCCTAGTAACCAAGGCCCCTAGCAACCAGTGTCCCTAGTAACCAAGGCCCCGAGCAACCAGCATCCCTAGTAACCAAGGCCCCTAGCAACCAGCATCCCTAGTAACCAAGGCCCCTAGCAACCAACATCCCTAGTAACCAAGGCCGCTAGCATCCTGGTCCTTAGAAACCATGGCCCCTAGCAACCACCATCCCTAGTAACCAAGGCCCCTAGCAACCAGCATCCCTAGTAACCAAGACCCCTAGCAACCAGCATCCCTAGCAACCAGCGTCCCTAGTAACCAAGGCCCCTAGCAACCAGTGTCCCTAGTAATCAAGGCCCCGAGCAACCAGCATCCCTAGTAACCAAGACCCCTAGCAACCAGCATCCCTAGTAACCAAGGCCCCTAGCAACCAACATCCCTAGTAACCAAGGCCGCTAGCATCCTGGTCCTTAGAAACCACGGCCCCTAGCAACCAGCGTCCCTAGTAACCAAGGCCCCTAGCAACCAGAATCCCTAGTAACCAAGGCCCCTAGCAACCAACATCCCTAGTAACCAAGGCTCCTAGCATCCTGGTCCTTAGAAACCATGGCCCCTAGCAACCAGCATCCCTAGTAACCAAGGCCCCTAGCAAACCTAGTAACCAAGGCCCCGAGCAACCAGCATCCCTAGTAACCAAGGCCCCCAGCAACCAGCATCCCTAGTAACCAAGGCCCCTAACAACCAGCATCCCTAGTAACCAAGGCCCCTAACAACCAGCATCCCTAGTAACCAAGGCCCATAGCAACCAGCGTCACTAGTAACCAAGGCTCCTAGCAACAAGCATCCCTAGTAACCAAGGCCCCTAGCAACCAGCGTCCCTAGTAACCAAGGCCCCTAGCAACCAGCATCCCTAGTAACGAAGGCCCCTAGCAACCAGCATCCCTAGTAACCAAGGCCCCTAGCAACCAGCATCCCTAACAACCAGCGTCCCTAGTAACCAAGGCCCCTAGCAACCAGCGTCCCTAGTAACCAAGGCCCCTAGCAACCAGCATCCCTACTATCCAAGGCCCCTAGCAGCCAGCGTCCCTAGTAACCAAGGCCCCTAGCATCCTGGTCCTTAGAAACCATGGCCCCTAGCAACCAGCATCCCTAGTAACCAAGGCCCCTAGCAACCAGCATCCCTAGTAACCAAGGCCCCTAGCAACCAGCATCCCTAGTAACCAAGGCCCCTAGCAACCAGCATCCCTAGTAACCAAGGCCCCTAGCAACCAGCATCCCTAGTAACCAAGGCCCCTAGCAACCAGCGTCCCTAGTAACCAAGGTCCCTAGCAACCAGCGTCCTTAGTATCCAAGGCCCCTAGCAACCAGCGTCCCTATTAACCAAGGCCCCTTGCAACCAGCATCCCTAGTAACCAAGGCCTCTAGCAACCAGTATCCCTAGTAACCAAGGCCCCTAGCAACCAGCATCCCTAGTAACCAAGGCCCCTAGCATTCTGGTCCTTAGAAACCATGGCCCTTAGCAACCAGCATCCCTACTAACCAAGGACCCTAGCAACCAGCGTCCCTATTAACCAAGGCCCCTTGCAACCAGCATCCCTAGTAACCAAGGCCTCTAGCAACCAGTATCCCTAGTAACCAAGGCCCCTAGCAACCAGCATCCCTAGTAACCAAGGCCCCTAGCATTCTGGTCCTTAGAAACCATGGCCCTTAGCAACCAGCATCCCTACTAACCAAGGACCCTAGCAACCAGCGTCCCTATTAACCAAGGCCCCTTGCAACCAGCATCCCTAGTAACCAAGGCCCCTAGCAACCAGCGTCCCTAGTAACCAAGGACCCTAGCAACCAGCATCCATAGCAACCCACAGCCATACCAACCAGCATGCCTGGTAACCAAGACCCCTCTCACCGCTGTCATGCCTGTCCTGTCCCACACACATGTCCACACGGCTCACCTATTCACCTATCACCGTTATCACCCACCCGTGCTCCTGCGCGGAAGGACACGCGTGTGTGCATCCTCATCGCCCAGGGCACATCCACCTGGCATGCAAATATAGGATAATAATTCAATATAACTCCACCTAGCATGCAAATATATGATAATAATTCAATATAAATTCACCTGGCATGGAAATATATGATAATAATTAAATATAAATCCACCTAGCATGTAAATATATGATAATAAATCAATATAAATCCACCTAGCATGGAAATATATGATAATAAATCAATATAAATCCAACTGGCATGCAAATATATGATAATAATTCAATATAAATCCTCCTGGGATGTAAAATATATGATAATAATTCAATATAAATCCACCTGGGATGTAAAATATATGATAAGAAATAAATATAAATCCACCGAGCATGCAAATATATGATAATAAATCAATATAAATCCACCTCTGATGTAAATATATGATAATAATTAAATATAAATCCACCTGGGATGCAAATATATGATAATAAATCAATATAAATCCACCTAGCATGCAAATGTAGGATAATAATTCAATATAAATCCACCGAGCATGCAAATATGTTATAATAAATAAATATAAATCTTCCTGGGATGTAAAATATATGATAATAATTCAATATAAATCCACCTAGCATGTCAATATATGATAACAAATCAATATAAATCCACCTAGCATGGAAATATATGATAATAATTCAATATAAATCCACCTGGCATGCAAATATATGATAATAATTCAATATAAATCCACCTGGCATGCAAATATATGATAATAATTAAATATAAATCCACCTCGGATGCAAATATATGATAATAAATCAATATAAATCCACCTAGCATGGAAATATATGATAATAAATCAATATAAATCCACCTACCATGCAAATATATGATAATAAATAAATATAAATCCACGTGGCATGCAAATATATGATAATAATTAAATATAAATCCACCTCGGATGCAAATATATGATAATAAATCAATATAAATCCACCTAGCATGCAAATATATCATAATAATTCAATATAAATCCACCTGGGATGTAAAATATGTGATAATAATTCAATATAAATCCACCTAGCATGTCAGTATATGATAACAAATCAATATAAATCCACCGAGCATGGAAATATATGATAATAATTCAATATAAATCCACCTAGCATGCAAATATATGATAATAATTCAATATAAATCAACCTAGCATGCAAATATATGATAATAATTCAATATAAATCCACCTGGGATGTCAATATAGGGTATAAATACAGGATAATACATGAATAGAGGATAATATCTCCCTATAAATCCCCCTGATCAACAGATATCACCAGGGGAGCCCCTCCTATGGTAAATGTGAGGATTTCCATAGGCGAGAATACTCGGATATATACGGTAATCCTAGGTTGATTATTTCCCCCCTGTGCGCGGATACTGGGTTGTATATGGTAATCCTCACAGTCACTGGGCGAAGGATATTCGGATATATACGGTAATGAGGGGATTCACTGGGCTCGGACCTTGGCAGGTGGACCTGGTGTCTTGGAGTTTCCTCGTGCACGGATACTCGCAGGTATACGGTACGCATTGGATTTCCACGGGCGCGGATACTCCATGTTATACGGTAACCATTCCATTTCCATGGGCGCGGATATTGGGAGGTGTACGGTAGCCCTTATGTTCAATGGGACCAGCTACTCGGAGTTATGTGGTAAGTATTCGATTTTTTCACCGGCGCGGATACTCGGAGTTATACGGTACAGATTGGATTCAATGGGCGCGGATACTCGGGCTTATGCGGTAACCATGCGCGGATAGTAGGCGTTATACGGTAAACATTGGACTCACGGGGGCGGATACTCCGTGTTATACGGTAACCGTTGGATTCAATGGTCGCGGATACTCGGGCTTCTGCGGTAGCCATTGGGTTCAGTGGGCGCGGATACTCCATGTTATACGGTAACGCTTGGATTTCAATGGGCGCGGAAACTCGGTGCTATACGGTAAGCGTTGGATTCTATGGGGCCTGGCAACTCCCTGGCCCCCTGGGAGGACGGGGGGGGGGGGGGGGGGGGGCAGAGATGACCCCACCCCCAGCTGACCCCTGACCCCTGACCCTCCCTCCACACCCCCCTTCTGCCCCCCCACCCCCTCCTCCCGCGGGGCAGCAGGTCAGGGGTGGATGTGGGGGGCTGGGCCAGGGCCAAGGATGGGTCTCTGGGGCCTGGAGGGGAGGCCACGCCCACCCAGAGGCCACGCCCACTCCGGAGACCACGCCCAAGAGCTCAGACTCTCTGTCTGTCTGCCCATCTGTCTGTCTCTCTGGTCTGTCTGTCTGTGTGTCCGTCTGTCTCTCTGGTCTGTCTGTCTGTCTGTCTAGTCTGTCCGTCCGTCCATCCGTCTGTCTGTCTGTCTGTCTGTCTGTCTGTCTAGTCTGTCCGTCCGTCCATCCGTCTGTCTGTCTGTCTGTCTGTCTGTCCGTCCGTCTGTCTGTCTGGTCTGTCTGTCTGTCTGTCTAGTCTGTCCGTCCGTCCATCCATCTGTCTGTCTGTCTCTCTGTCTGTCTGTCTGTCTGGTCTGTCTGTCTGTCTGATCTGTCTGGTCTGTCTGTCTCTCTGTCTCTCTGGTCTGTCTGTCTCTATGTCTGTCTGTCTGTCTGTCCTGTCTGTCTCTCTGTCTGTCTGGTCTGTCTGTCTCTCTGTCTGTCTGTCTGTCTCTCTGGTCTGTCTGTCTGTCTGTCCGTCTGTGTGTCCGTCTGGTCTGTCTGTCTCTCCTGTCTCTCTGTCTGTCTGTCTGTCTCTCTGTCTGGTCTGTCTACTTGTCTGTCTGTCTGTCTAGTCTGTCCGTCCGTCCATCCATCTGTCTCTCTGTCTGTCTGTCTGGTCTGTCTGTGTGTCTGTGTGCCTGTCTGTCTGGTCTGTCTGTCTGTCTAGTCTGTCCATCCGTCCATCCATCTGTCTGTCTGTCTGTCTGTCTCTCTGTCTGTCTGTCTGTCTAGTCTGTCCGTCCGTCCATCCATCTGTCTCTCTGTCTGTCTGTCTGTCTGTCTGGTCTGTCTGTGTGTCTGTGTGCCTGTCTGTCTGGTCTGTGTGTCTGTCTGGTCTGTCTGTCTCTCTGGTCTGTCTGTCTGTCTGGTCTGTCTGTCTGGTCTGTCTGTCTGTCTAGTCTGTCCGTCCGTCCATCCATCTGTCTCTCTGTGTGTCTGTCTGGTCTGTCTGTGTGTCTGTCTGTCTGGTCGGTGTGTCTGTCTGGTCTGTCTGTCTGTCTCTCTGGTCTGTCTGTCTGTCTCTCTGTCTGTCTGTCTGGTCTGTCTGTCCGTTTGTCTGTCTGGTCTGTCTGTCTGTCTGGTCTGTCTGTCTGTCTGGTCTGTCTGTCTGTCTCTCTGTCTGTCTGTCTGGTCTGTCTCTCTGGTCTGTCCGTCTGTCCCCACCCCCGTCTCCCCCTGTGATGAGGTTTTCCCCCACCCTCCCTCCCCCATTTCTTTTCATTCTTAGGGTGGGGACGGGGGGGGGGGGAGGATGGGCTGGAGTTGAGGGAGGGATGGGAGGGAGGAGGAAGACGAATTCCAGTGGGGGGGTGGCTGGGATCTGTCAATTACCCCCCAGAACACCTCTCCTCCTCCTCCTCCTCCTCCTCCTCCTCCTCCTGCTCCTCCTCCTCCTCCTCCCCCCCATCTCCATCCCTCCCTCTCCTTCTCCTCCCCAATCCAGCCCACAGGAGAGGTGACAGGCTCAGGGATCCCCACGAGATCCCCCACCCCACTCCTCCCCTCCCTCCTTCCCTCCATCCTTCCTTCCCCACCTCCTCCCCTCCCTCCTCCCCTCCCAGCCACCATTCAACTCCTCCTCCTCCTCCTCCTCCTCCTCCTCCTCCTCCTCCTCCTCCACTCCTCAGTCTTTGGCTCAGTCCCCCAGCACTGAGCTTCCCCGGGCAGCCAGCCAGTGGGGAGGAGGGGTAGGAGGAGGAGGAGGAGGAGGGGTAGGATTGGGAGGGGGGGAGGATGGGAAAGTCTTGCTGCAGCACAGGAGGGCGTAGCGCAAGCTTGCAAGGCTGCACGTTAGAGCCAGGCTCCCCCAGCTAGAGAGAGGGAGAGAGGAGGAGGAAGAGGAGGAGGAGGAGGAGGAGCAGGAGGGGGAGGAGGAGGGGGAGGAGGAGGGGGAGGAGGAGGAGGGGGGGGTGAACTGGAGCCATGCGACCCCTGGAATCTCTGCTCAGCCTGTGCCTCTGTCTGGGGGCCTGGATATGTGGAGCAGCTGGAGGAAGAGGAGGAGGAGGAGGAGGAGGAGGAGCAGGGGGAGGAGGAGGAGGAGGAGCGGGGGGAGCTTCTCCCCCAGACCCAGACTCCCCCATCCCCCAGGCCCGTTGCGTCTCCCGTTGTCTCAGCCTGCAGATGGCGGTTCCGGCAGCCATGGATTCCTTCCAGGTGAGAGAGAGGGAGGAGGGAAGGAGGGGAGGATGGAGGGAGGGAGGAGGGGTGGAAAAAGTGTAGCACAATCCAGGGAAAGGGGATTGGGGGGAGGGAGGGAGGGAGGGGAGGGAGGGTGGGGGAAAGGGAGGGGGGGTGACTTGTTTGGTAGAAGTGGAAAGTTGGGGGGGAGGAGTGGGTAGGAGTTGTTTGGTTGGGGGGAAGGAGCAGGCGGGGAGATCTGTAGGGGGGGCTGTGTGGAAGTTGAATGGGTGGGAGAGTTGAGGGGGAGGAGTGGGGAGGAGCTGGGGGTGAAGTCTAATGAATGGAAGGTGGGGTTGAGGGGGAGGAGTGGGGAGGAGCTGGGGGGGAGTTGAATGGGTGAAAGTTGGGGTTGAGGGGGAGGAGTGGGGGAGGAGTTGGGGGGGAAGTCTAATGAATGGAAGGTGGGGTTGAGGGGGAGGAGTGGGGAGGAGCTGGGGGGGAGTTGAATGGGTGAAAGTTGGGGTTGAGGGGGAGGAGTGGGGAGGAGCTGGGGGGGAGTTGAATGGGTGGAAGTTGGGGTTGAGGGGGAGGAGTGGGGAGGAGCCAGCTGGTGTGTCCTGAAATCTTGCAGCTGGGGTGGAGTTGTGGGGTTGGAAGGGGGGGAGGAAGAGGGGAAGGAGCAGACTCCTCCCCCCACCCATATCTTAGAACTGGGGGAATTCTAATGAATGGGAGTTGGGGGGAAGGAGTGGGAGGGAAGGATGAATTTAATCTGAATTATTTTATTAGATTTAATCTTCATTTTATTACATTTAATCTTAATTTTTAATTAGATTTAATTCATAATTGTTATTAGAGGGATTTAATCTTCATTTTTATTATATTTAATCTTCATTTTTAATTAGATTTAATTCATAATTGTTATTAGAGGGATTTAATCTTAATAATTTTTATTAGATTTAATCTTAATATTCATTAGATTGAATCTTAATCATTGTTCTTAGAGGGATTTGATCTTAATAATTTTATTAGAGGACTTTATACTTAATAATTTGTATTATAGAGGAATTTAATTGTAATAATTTCTATTAGATGGATGTAATGTCAATAATTTTTTTATTAGATTTAATATTAATCGTTGTTTATGAGACACATTCAACCTTAATTTCTTAGGTGAATTCAATTTTAATTATTTTTATTGGGTCCAGTTGAGTCTTAATAATTTTCTATCGGGTGAATTTGACCTTTAATGATGGATTTAAGGTGAATAAATATTTAATAGACGGATTTAATCGTAATAATTTTTTACTAGACGGATTTAATGGGAATAAACTTTGCATAGATGAATTTAGGGTAAATAACATTTTTATGAGTTGAATGCGAACAGATTTTGAATTTAGCTCATTAATTAGCCAAGCAACT